>NC_084634.1:38311455-38381455 GCF_033978795.1 Nerophis ophidion
CTAATGTTGGATCCACGTTGCTAGTTGGGAAATGACCAAATTTCAATGGTCAAATCAACGTCAAAACCGGACATTGAATAAATGTCATCAAAAAGCATGTTGTTGCAACGTTGTATTTGTGTTGTAAAATATTGGTTTGAAAATGACCAAAATTCAATGGTCAAATTAACATCCAAACCCAACCTTGATTCCCCTTGTTAGATCCACTATGGAATGGACTCTCACACTATTATGTTAGATCCACTATGGACTGGACTCTCACAATATTATGCTAGATCCACTATGGACTGGACTCTCACAATATTATGTTAGATCCACTATGGACTGGACTCTCACAATATTATGTTAGATCCACTATGGACTGGACTCTCACACTATTATGTTAGATCCACTATGGACTGGACTCTCACAATATTATGTTAGATCCACTATGGACTGGACTCTCACAATATTGTGTTAGATCCACTATAGACTGGACTCTCACAATATTATGCTATATCCACTATGGACTGGACTCTCACAATATTATGTTAGATCCACTATGGACTGGACTCTCACAATATTATGTTAGATCCACTATGGACTGGACTCTCACAATATTATGTTAGATCCACTATGGACTGGACTCTCACAATATTATGTTAGATCCACTATGGACTGGACTCTCACAATATTATGTTAGATCCACTATGGACTGGACTCTCACAATATTATGTTAGATCCACTATGGACTGGACTCTCACACTATTATGTTAGATCCACTATGGACTGGACTCTCACAATATTATGTTAGATCCACTATGGACTGGACTCTCACAATATTATGTTAGATCCACTATGGACTGGACTCTCACAATATTATGCTATATCCACTATGGACTGGACTCTCACAATATTATGTTAGATCCACTATGGACTGGACTCTCACAATATTATGTTAGATCCACTATGGACTGGACTCTCACAATATTATGTTAGATCCACTATGGACTGGACTCTCACAATATTATGTTAGATCCACTATGGACTGGACTCTCACAATATTATGTTAGATCCACTATGGACTGGACTCTCACAATATTATGTTAGATCCACTATGGACTGGACTCTCACAATATTATGTTAGATCTACTATGGACTGGACTCTTACAATATTATGTTGGATCCACTATGGACTGGACTCTCACAATATTATGCTAGATCTACTATGGACTGGACTCTCACAATATTATGTTAGATCCACTATAGACTGGACTCTCACAATATTATGTTAGATCCACTATGGACTGGACTCTCACAATATTATGTTAAATCCACTATGGACTGGACTCTTACAATACTATGTTAGATCAACTATGGACTGGACTCTCACAATATTATGCTATATCCACTATGGACTGGACTCTCACAATATTATGTTAGATCCACTATGGACTGGACTCTCACAATATTATGTTAGATCCACTATGGACTGGACTCTCACAATATTATGTTGGATCCACTATGGACTGGACTCTCACAATATTATGTTAGATCCACTATGGACTGGACTCTCACAATATTATGTTAGATCCACTATGGACTGGACTCTCACAATATTATGTTAGATCCACTATGGACTGGACTCTCACAATATTATGTTAGATCTACTATGGACTGGACTCTTACAATATTATGTTAGATCCACTATGGACTGGACTCTCACAATATTATGCTAGATCTACTATGGACTGGACTCTCACGATATTATGTTAGATCCACTATAGACTGGACTCTCACAATATTATGTTAGATCCACTATGGACTGGACTCTCACAATATTATGTTAGATCCACTATGCACTGGACTCTCACAATATTATGTTAGATCCACTATGGACTGGACTCTCACAATATTACGTTAAATCCACTATGGACTGGACTCTTACAATACTATGTTAGATCAACTATGGACTGGACTCTCACAATATTATGCTATATCCACTATGAACTAGACTCTCACAATATTATGTTAGATCCACTATGGACTGGATTCTCACAATATTATGTTAGATACACTATGGACTGGACTCTCACAATATTATGTTAAATCCACTATGGACTGGACTCATGACCCAAAAAAATTCATTCAAGTTAGGTGAGCTCAGTTATAAGGCGCACTGTCGAGTTTTGAGGAAAAAAAACAGATTTTAAGTGTGCCTTATAGTCCGGAAAATATGGTACCTGTAATTTCACTGGCAGTGAAAATGACGACTTAAAAAAAGATGTATTTGATTATTTTGTTTCCCCTCAAAACAGGTCTTGGAAAAGATGGGGCGTCTTCTATCCGAGGGCCGTCCTTTTTTTAAACATTTTTTAGTCTACCTGTCATTTCATTGACAATGCAAACGACAATTTAAGAATGATGTCTGATTATTTTTGTTGCCCCTCAAAAAACAGGTCTTGGAAACGATGGGTCGTCTTACCTGTCATTTCAACGACATTGAACAAAATCATTTTAAAAAAAAGTATTTGATTAATTTGTTCCCTCAAAAACAAGTCTTGGAAAAGACCGTCCGTCTGATATATTTGTTCAAGGGGATGATACACAAATTCAGAATGATGCTCTTGAATTTGATCTCATTTGGTTGTGCATGTGTCCGTAATGTGTTTCTAAACACCCTGTAGAGTTGTCCGACTAAATGCACAGGAAATGGACCCAAAATGGCGTGCCACTAATGACCCAAATCTATCAAATTAAAAATGTGCTGCAGGCCGGCCAGCCCAGATGACTCATAGATAACAACAAAAGACAAATCCCCAACTATCAGCAGTTTGCATTGTTTGCAAACTAACAAAACTGACATGAACATAAGCTACCTGATAATCCTTTTGGCTCAGTGATATGTTGCTATCATCCTCCTTGTGGGAAAAACATCTGTGGCCCAAATACGCACAATCTGTTCTCCAGTCACCTGACACAGTCAGAGAATTCCATGTTTTATGGACAGTTCCAATTAGACAGCGTGCAACATCAGCAGGTTCTATTTTTATTTACAAGGGAGGTTGATTACTTGGTGACCTTTGAGGCCCTTGTTGTTGATTGATTATTGCAGTGTTTTTCAACCTTTTTTGAGCCAAGGCACATTTTTTGCGTTGAAAAAATCCGGAGGCACACCACTAGCAGACATCATTAAAAAACGAATCTCGGTTGACAGTAAAAAAAAAAAAAAGAGTTGTTGTCACAATTGTTGGATATGACTTTAAAGCATAACCAAGCATGCATGACTATAGCCCTTGTCTCAAAGTAGGTGTACTGTCACCACCTGTCACATCACAACCTGACTTATTTGCACTTTTTTGCTGTTTTCCTGTGTGTAGTGTTTTACCTTTTGTCTTTTGCTTCTATTTTGGTGGCTTTTCCTTTTTTTTCTGTATTTTCCCATAGCAGTTTCATGTCTTCCTTTGAGCGATATTTCCCGTATTTACTTTGTTTTAGCAATCAAGACTATCCCACTTGTTTTTAATCCTTCTTCGTGGCGACGTTGTTGATTGTCATGCCATGTACGGATGTACATTGTGGACGCCGTCTTTGCTCCACAGTAAGTCTTTGCTGTCGTCCAGCATTCTGTTTTTGTTTACTTTGTAGCCAGTTCAGTTTTAGTTTCGTTCTGCATAGCCTCCACTAAGCTTCAATGCCTTTTTTTAGGGGCACTCACCTTTTGTTTATTTTTGGTTTAAGCATTAGATCAGTGGTTCTTAACCTGGGTTCAATCGAACCCTAGGGGTTCAGTGAGTCGTCCTCAGGGGTTCGGCGCAGCCTCCGCTGCGGAGGTCAAAACAGACCTGACTCATCGTGTAAATAAAGACTTGTCCCTATCGGCGTATTATTGATAGGGCAACAGCAGAAGTGACACTGATTTGCCGGTGAGTAATTTGTTGTGAGTTCATGCACAGTTTGGTTGTGTTCTCTGAACAAGGCGAGTTCAGTTCATTTTGTGCACCAGTAAAAAAAAACATGTAACTTTGTCTTGAATTTTATTTTTCGCTAAAGAAGGGTTCGGTAAATATGAAACTGGTGGTTCGATACCTCCAACAAGGTTAAGAACCACTGCATTGGATGCCTTTTTTCCTGCACCCTGCCTCCCGCTGTTTCCCACATCTACAAAGCAATTAGCTACTGGCTGCCACCTACTGATATGGAAGAGCATTACACGGTTACTCTGCCGAACTCTTGACAGCACGACACTCAACAATAACCCATAATTTGTAGACTATAATTACTGGTGTGCAAAAAATATTTTTAACCCAAATAGGTGAAATTAGATCATCTCCAACGGCACACGTGGCAGAGTGGTTAACAAACACTGGATTAATAGAGGAGTCATTCAATTGTCATGTTTAGTTCGATTACTACTTAAAATGAGAGAATTCTAGGTCCATATTGATATTTGTGTTTTCTAAACACTGCTGATGGAGGATGTTATGTAATATGATGGAAGGAAATCTGAACAACAGAGAGAGAAGGCTAGATATCACCCCCCCCCAAGATAATACTGTGCTGTAGGTGTTGTCAGTCTCATTTAAATGTGAAAAAAATAACCTCACATTCCTCAAGTCTTGTCTGAAAACAAGGACCTTAGGCCAGGACAGCACACCAGCAAGAGAAGCACGCTGTAATTAAATCAATATTCCGCAATGTAATTAGGATTATATGTCAGCAAGAAGAGTGAAGGCTAATTGGATTTGTGCAAAGTCTCCACTGACAGGCATCTTCCCGAATGACAGTACTCATCAATGCATGTCCTCCCTGTGACGGTAAAAGTCAAAAGTGATGATCTTTCTTTTGCACGGGGAGGTCAGAGCTTGTTTGTCGATGATATTACACTCTTCGCTCGTGCAATTTCTACCAGTAGTGGGTTCCCGTCATGGTTTGGTTTTGTTTTGCTTTGGATCATTCACACATATGGTTTTCTACACCAAAATTAATCTATTTGTTATTATTCCTCGACTTCTTCTCCAGATTTTGGCACGATCTAGCTTACACATTTTTCACCCGATTCAAACCGTTCCAACTTCAAACTGTTCAGCCTATTCGGGAATCCTTGACAAATTCCCAAAATTCCCAGATTTCCCAGAATTCCAGGACATTTTTCCCATTCAGAATGAATTGGCTATTTTTCCAACCATTCTTCAACACATTTCACCATCATGGAAATTCAAACTATCATTTTCCAAGTTAAAATAATTCCAAAAAACAAAACAAAATTTTTTTGAACTGGAAAAATTCCCAGTTTTCCCAAATTCCGTAATACAATTTCTCAATTCAACATGTTACTACTTCAACATTTCTCAACCAATTTGAACAATTTCAACATCACCCATTCCAACTTATTCAGACCATTCAAGTTTTTGGGGCATTTAAAAAAAAAATCACGCTTTTCCCGAAACTCCCTAATACCATTGACTACTTCAACATTTCTTCCATCCATCTATCCATCCATTTTTCTACCGCTTATTCCCTTTGGGGTCACGGGGGGCGCTAGTGCCTATCTCAGCTACAATCGGGCAGAAGGCAGTGTACACCCTGGACAAGTCGCCAACTCATCGCAGGGCCAACACAGATAGACAGACAACATTCACACTCACATTCACACACTAGGGCCAATTTAGTGTTGCCAATCAACCTATCCCCAGGTGCATGTCTTTGGAAGTGGGAGGGGCCTATCCCCAGGTGCATGTCTTTGGAAGTGGGAGGGCGCCGGAGTACCCAGAGGGAACCCACGCAGTCACGGGGAGAACATGCAAACTCCACACAGAAAGATCCTGAGACTGGGATTGAACCCAGGCCTACTCATGACCTTCGTATTGTGAGGCAGACGCATTAACCCCTGTACCACCGTGCTGCCCCTTCAACATTTTTTGTTTGATGTAAACAATTCCGACAACAACCAATTCAGCTCATTCATGCTCTTAATCATTTTCCAAAAAGTACCGCTTTTCCCAAAATTCCAGGAATCAACACACCTGACGTTGATGCGGACTCCACTCCTTTCTTAAAACAGCGTGTCCTGCGTTCCAGTGCCAGAACGTAGTTACTTGTACCTGTGCAGTAAGCCTCACACGTCTCTAGCTTTCCTCGCCTAGGTGCTTCCTCGCTCTTTGTGTTTCCCCTCCTTTGTGCTTATCGTGTCTTGTCCTGTGTCGTCATCCAGCAGCTCTGAGTCATTTCCTGGTTTCGAGGTGTGTGTCTCGTTTCCCCGGATTCCCTCTGGACTTCCTGCTGCCTCCCCGGATCTCGACCTCTCGCCTGCCCCGGACAACGACGCCTCGCTCCAGCCCCTGACCACTTGCATGTCACCGGAACTCAGAGCCTGCCTCGCACTTTCTGTACTTCCGCATTTGTCTCAACACGCACCTTTAACACCCCTGGTAACCCTCAACATATAATCGCTTCACATAGTCACACCACAGATATTTGGATTAATTACACAAATCTCTCATTTGTATTAATAAATACGCTTCAAGCTAAGCGACGTACCTGTCTCCACTGTACTGTTACAGCACTAACCGGATTGGATGAATGATTTAATTTATTTATTTCAGCAGACAGACATATATAGCAACACTTCATCACTCTCTGTAGTTTGACAGACATGCAACGGCAACCACTGAATAAGGATACGGGAAAAAAGCAAGAATGCTTATCCATGCCCCGCCCCTCATTTAAAATCAACCTATATCTTGGTTATATAGTCCAAGTTTAAACAGCAGATTTGATGGAAACATGACAATTTCAGAACAAGTATAACATATGATAATGGATGTTAATCATAAGTAAGTATACATACAACAATATGGATATAATAGCTTTGAGTGACCAGGAGATTAGCTCCATCTTGCCTGAGTATCTTTCGTCTTCTGAAACCCTGTCTGGTGTGTTATGTCCCTTATTCAACAGTAAGTTCTTTTGCACCTGTGTCCCGCAGTTGAGATAGTCCAAACAACTAGTCATGTTTTTGATAGTTTCCTAACTTACTCTTAGGTTAGAAGACAGTTTACTTTCTCCGCTCACTTTGTCCCACAGTTTCACCCACGTTATAGATAACGTTTGAGCCTTGAATGTGGAATTTACTATGTTATGTTTGAATTTCAGGACCCTATTCTGTCGGGTATGACTCACGTAAAATCAAACAGTGCCATAGTTCGATACCTTTCCTGTTTGTGACGTCATGTCCGGTTTCAGACTAACTAGATTGATGCTGATTTACAATATGGTTATGGTTCTGAATTATTTCGAACATGCATAAGGTTACAATATGGTACATCACATCATTCCAGTTTCTCATTACATGTCCGAAAAGGAGTAGGAAAAAGCAAATGCTTGAAGTAAAATTTTTCCCTGAGGTGATATTTTTCCTCTTGTGTTGACAAGGAATGTTGTACATTCATGGGTAGCAGGTTATTGTTTGCTTTGTGCATGATCTTAGCTGTTTGTTGTTCAATATTTTACATTCAACAAATAGAAGATTTTGAATATTCTCTATATCCAACATTATATTTTATTCTAACTGACCATTTTTGGAACACAGTTAGAGAAAGAAGCATACTTTTGTAGTTATTTCCCCATATTTCTACACAATACTTCAGACATGGTAACAGTAGCGAGCAATTGAGAATACAAAGAGATTTTTTTATCCTGGTTATATTTTGCTTTATTCAATATTGTAGTATTTCTTGCCACCTTTAGTTGTATATTCTTATGTGAAGTTTCGAGATTATTTTATCATCCTATATAACACATAATAATTATTTTTACTCTCCCAATGTTTACTCCATCTATTTAAAATAGTTTTTGACTTTTTCTTCTGCCCTCACCCAATAGCATTATTTTAGTTTTACTGACATCCAAAGATGGTCTGTTTTTGTCAAACCATTTCTTCATTTGTTTTGTTATTATTTGTATTAGCTTCGGTGTGTTCTCTCCTGTACAAAATGCATTTATCGTTTGCCAATAATACTAACTTTAACTCTTTTGTGACTTTACAATTGTCCTTCAAATAAAGATTGAACAATTTTTGGACACAGTATTGATCCCTAAGGTACGCTTTACAATATAGTTAGCGCTGTAGACGTACTTTCACCTAGCTTCACGTATTGCTTCCTGTTAAGTAGCTCCTTACCAAGACCCAGACTAAGACCAGCCCTCTGATGCCATTCCGTTCCAAATTGTTTATTAAAATAGTGATTAATTGAGTCATATGTTTTTGTTAAGTCCATTAACACTGCAGCTGCACACTGTTTCAATTGCAACTGTAATTAGCTTTGTTATTTTGAATAATGTCATTGATGTTGAGATGTTAGCTCGGTACACTAGTGTGCCGTGAGATACAGTCTGATGTGCCGTGGGAGATTATCTAATTTCACCTCTTTGGGATAAAAATATTTTTTGCAAACCAGTAATTATATTTGCAAATGATGTGTTGTTGTTGAGTGTCTGTGCTGTCTAGAGCTCGGCAGAGTAACCATGTAACACTCTTCCATATTAGTAGGTGGCAGCAGGTAGCTAATTGCTTTGTAGATGTCAAAAACAACGGAAGGCAGGGTGCAGGTAAAAAGGTAACTAATGCTTAAACCAAAAATAAACAAAAGGTGAGTGCCGCTAAACAAAGGCATTGAAGCTTAGGGAAGGCTATGCAAAACGAAACTAAAACTGAACTGGCTGCAAAGTATACAAAAACAGAATGCTGGACGACAGCAAAGACTTACTGTGGAGCAAAGACGGCGTCCACAATGTAAAACCGAACAAGACATGACAATCAAGAATGTCCCCACAAAGAAGGATACAAATAACTGAAATAGTCTCCATTGCTAAAACAAAGTAGATGCGGGAAATATCGCTCAAAGAAAGACATGAAACTGCTACAGGAAAATACCAAAAAGAGAGAAAAAGCCACCAACATAAGAGCGCAAGACAAGAACAAAAACACTACACACTGTAACGCCTGTAGATTGTGTTTTGTTTTCTGTCATGTCTGATCACGATGGTGTATGGCCATACTACCCTGAGCATCCCCAATCTTGTTTGTTCACGAAGCTAAGCAGTATCTGGCCTGGTTAGTACTCGGATGGGAGACTGCCTAGGAATACCAGGTGCTGTTTGACCTTTGGACTCTTTAAGTTCCTTTTTTTTTCACTCCCTTGTTTTGTTTCCATGGCTACCCATTGGTTTCACCTGTTGCTCATTTGGACACAGGCACCTGTGTAATCATGTCCCTGTTACTTAAGCGTGTCTTTTTCTGTTGGTCGGCCTGGCGTCATTGTGATCTTGTCTTGCTCTGTGCTGACATTATTCCTGCCTTGCCATAGTTTCCTGCTTCATGCCATGCCAAGTAAGTTTTGTTTGATTTATGCTCATAGTCTGTTTATGGGTTAGTTTTGTTCCTCAGCCCAAGTTGTGCATCCACTGTGAGCGATTTTTGTTTGTAATTTTTTGTAGTTAAAAATTAAATCATGTTTTTACTAAAATGCCATGTCCTGAGTAGTCCGTCTGCCTTCCTGCCACCCCCCCATCCTGACACACACAGACTCAAAATAAGTCAGGGCGTGATGTGAAAGGTGGTGACAGTACATCTACTTTGAGAAAAGAACTATATTGATGGTTATGCTTTAAAGTCATATCCAACAATTGCGACAAAGACTTTTTACTGTCAACAGAGTTACGTTTTTTTTAATGATTTCTGCTGGTGGTGTGGCTCTGGATTTTTACAATGCAAAAAATGTGTCTTTGCTCAAAAAAGGTTGAAAAACAGTGGATTTGATGCATGTTATGGACTAGAACGATTTATTGGTTAATAGATTGTTTGACAATGTATTTTTTTTAGCACAATTAATATAACAGAAACTGCTTAATTTCCGGCCACAACTGCTCCTGGGGATTTGATCTCACAATGGCTACCATACAAGGCTGATGTATTTAATAATCTATGACAGCCCCACCAGTAGCTGGTAATAAGTTTGCCGTAAATTCATATGACGTGCCATGTCCTTTATTTATTGACCTTTAACATGCGCTTCTTCAAACAAAACTGGGCCCCCCGTGGATTGCGTGGCCCTATACACAGCGTGTGATCTGGATATAGGGAGGGGCGACCTTCCTCATGTCTCCTATTGGTGTGAAAAGATTATTGCAGCCAATATGAATAGCTTTACTTTACTGTAAAGTGACACCCCACCAATCAATATCTCAATGCTGCGCACAAATGGCCGCTGCCGCTGCTGCTTTTCACCATATTGCTCCAAATGTTATAGCCTCTTTTGTGTCATCTTTTTGTGGAGTCAGCACGACTACTAAAAGAGTCTTCTTAGTCACATCAATACACAGCGGGGAGTCACATGGGAGGAAATTGATGAAAGATAGTTGTAGTAATTATTGTGTCTGTACATGCACGCGTGCATGTGCTAAAAAGCTGCCATTAGCACTGTAATTGTGTCATGAAGAGTGCAAAGAATAATAGAATTTATATACAAAGGGGTGCTTTCTTTAATCTTGGGATACATTTTCACATATTTAAGCACAAGGTCATCTTCTAAATGAATGCTAATGCGACACAATTTCTTTGACTCACAGTCCATATTTACTGTATACATATATATATCCAGAGGTGGGTAGTAACGCGCTACATTTACTCCGTTACATCTACTTGAGTACCTTTTGGGATAAATTTTACTTGTAAGAGTAGTTTTGATGCAACATACAAACCCCATTTCCATTTGATTTGGGAAATTGCGTTAGATGTAAATACAAACGGAATACAATGATTTGCAAATCATTTTCAACCCATATTCAGTTGAATATGCTACAAAGACAACATATTTGATGTTCAAACTGATAAACATTTTTTTGTTTGCAAATAATCATTAACTTTAGAATTTGATGCCAGCAACACATGACAAAGAAGTTGGGAAAGGTGGCAATAAATACTGATAAAAGTTGGGTATAAAAGCAGCTTCCGTGAAATGCTAAGTAATTCACAAATAAGGATGGGGCGAGGGTCACCACTTTCTAAGCAAAACGTCGAACAGTTTTAGAACAACATTTCTCAATGAGCGATTGCAAGGAATTTAGGGATTTCACTATCTACGGTCCGTAAAATCATCAAAAGGTTCAGAGAATCTGGAGAAATCACTGCACGTAAGCGATGATATTACGGATATTTGATCCCTCAGGCGGTACTGCATCAAAAACCGACATCAGTGTGTAAAGGATATCACCACAAGGGCTCAGGAACACTTCATAAAACCACTGTCAGTAACTACAGTTGATCGCTACATCTCTAAGTGCAAGTTAAAACTCTCCAATGCAAAGCAAAACCCATTTATCAACAACACCCAGAAACACCGCCGGCTTGGCTGGGCCCGGGATCATCTATGATGGACTAATGCAAAGTGGAAAAGTGTTCTGTGGTGAGACGAGTGCACATTTCAAATTATATTTGGAAACTGTGGACGTGGTGTCCTCCGGAACAAAAAGGAAAACAACCATCCGGATTGTGATAGGCGCAAAGTTCGAAAGCCAGCATCTGTGATGGTATGGGGGTGTATTAGTGGCCAAGGCATGGGTAACTTACACATCTGTGAAGTCACCATTAATGCTGAAAGGTCATCCAAGCAACGTTATTATGGCCCCTGCTTATTTCATCAAGACAATGCCAAGCCACGTGTTACAACAGCATGGCTTTGTAATAAAAGAGTGCGGGTACTTTCCTGGCCCGCCTGCAGTCCGGACCTGTCTCTCATGGAAAATGTGTGGCGCATTATGAAGCGTAAAATACAACAGCAGAGACCCCAGACTGTTGAAGGACTGAAGCTCTACATAAAACAAGAATGGGAAAGAATTCCACTTTCAAAGCTTCAAGAATTAGTTTCCTCAGTTCCCATACGTTTATTGAGTGTTGTTAAAAAAAAAGGTGATGTAACACAGTGGTGAACATGCCCTTTCCTAACTACTTTGGCACGTGTTGCAGCCATGAAATTCTAAGTTAATTATTTGAAAAAAAAAAAAAAGTTTATGAGTTTGAACATCAAATATCTTATCTTTGTAGTGCATTCAATTGAATATGGGTTGAAAAGGATTTGCAAATCATTGTATTCCGTTTATATTTACATCTAACACAATTTCCCAACTCATATGGAAACGGGGTTTGTACCTTTTAATTTTACTTAAGTATTTTATAGAGAAGAAACGCTACTTTTCCTCCGCTTCATTTATCTACATTCAGCTCGCTACTCGCTACGGATTTTTATCGATCTGTTAATACACGTTTTTTTTATTTTGGTTTGTCAGACATACCTTCAAAGTAGGATTTATCGCATGCCTGCGTTTCACCAATAAAATGCAGTCACTGGTGACGTTTGACTACGTTTCACCAATCAAACAGAGCCAGGCGGTCACATGACTAACTGCCCAAAAAGTTTCAGCGGCAAACAACAACAACAACAATGGCAGAGACGACAACGAACGCAAACACCTCTGGCCTCACATATAATCGATGTTCACGCTTCAGACAACCAAAAAAACAGTTATGTAGGGCGTTGTCATTTGTGTCTCCCCGAACAAGTGGACATTTCAGCTTACATGAACTCAACGTCAAATTTAAGGAAGCTCATCGCGGTAAGTTACGTTAGTAGATATCATGCCTGTCACCGCGGGCTAATGTTAGCTTCCCTGCTATGAATCACTGTCAAACGTACGTAGTTTGGGTATAATTTATTACCGTACTGCAGCCTCATAGACGGACAGAAACACACACACTCACGCATGCATACAAACAGCAATAAGAAGTGCACATGTGTTCCCAGGTGCAGCCCACACCTATCAGACTTCATGATTTGCATAAAGGATAACTTGTTATCATCCTTTGTAAATCTCTGTCTACTGAGCCTATGTTGCTGTTACGTTATTGTGGCTCAATTTGCCTTAAATGTTTTTATTTTAATTTATTATTACTAAATATATTTTAATATAATATTATATTAATGATAACATTTTTAAAATAATATATTTTTCCCCTCAGGGATTATTTAAGTATTTCTGATTTCTGATATATTATTGTTTTAGTTGCTTAAAGGCCTACTGAAAGCCACTACTACCGACCACACAGTCTGATAGTTTATATATTTATGATGAAATATTAACATTGCAACACATGCCAATATGGCCGGTTTAGTTTACTCAATTGCAATTTTAAATTTCTTGCAAAGTTTCCTGTTGAAAACGTTGCGGAATGATGACGCTTATGTTGACGCGTGCTTGTGATGTTATTGGTTGGAGCGGACATTTTATCCCAGCATCACTCATGGCTAAAAGTCGTCCGATTTAATCGCATAATTACACAGTATTATGGACAACTGTGTTGCTGAATCTTTTGCAATTTGTTCAATTAATAATGGAGACTACAAAGAACAATGCTGTTGGTGGAAAGCGGTGGACTGCAGCTGCCTTTAGCAACCAAAACGCAGCCGGTGTTTCTTTGTTTGTTGTGAAGCTTTAATATGGAACAGAGCGGTCAAGCGAACATGTTTCTCAACCACATGTCGACCGGCAGGTTTCGGTGAGAAAATTGTGGTAATAAGTCGGCTCTTACCGGAGACATGAGCGGAGCTCGTGTCGTTCTTCCTGCAACAGCTGTCAAATAGGCAGCTGCGACTTTAATGGCTTCCATCAGAGACATTGGTGGTCACCAAACCCCTCCGACTTTCAGGTATGACTTTATAATTTACTCAAGTAAATATTTGGGTGACTACTCCTTATTTTTACTTGAGTAATACATCTCTAAGGTAACAGTACTCTAACTTGAGTACAATTTCTGGATACTCTACCCACCTCTGTATATATGTACATATCCAATGGTGTGCCTTCTCTGCTAGCCTAACATAACTAGAAGTCATCATCATAATTAAAGATAAAAGTATTTTTTTATTTACTTTCCCTAAATATCGAAAAGTATTCATATATTCTCTTCATATCATTATATGCTCCATCTTTTAAGTGATGGAGTTTTTATCCAATCAAAATTCAGCTAGCTTATGTTTCCATGCTGTACCAAATCTGCCGGGGTTTTCAGAATCAACAAACATTTGACAGACAGTTGCGATAGCCCATCAGATCACGAGTTGTTGTCAGTAAGACCTTCTCTTTGGCGTAAGGCAGATATATATATTGTGATGTTATGAAATAGGTAGCATAAGGACTCTATTACCCAGAGTGCCACAGTAGTGAAGCACATGCACAGTAGCCACGTTTAGGGAGATGTTTTTGATGAGCGCGCTGTGGAGTAAACTTTAAGAATTCAGCCAACGTGCCTCGTCTGTATCTTTTATGATTAGACAAGACAACAGATATATTTGCAAGGCAATTTTCAAGCAGGATACTTAAAGAGAAAGTACATCTTGTGAGACCATGTCGGCCAACCCCGGAAGCTAGCTCAGCTGTCCCGGCGATGAAATGTGAGTTCAGATATTTCATTTCTTTATTTTTTCACGTTTAATAGGTTTTTTTTGCAATTCTAATTTTGACAGTACCACATAAGATATGTTTTAATAGCTGATGGGGGTTTATTGATTTTTAAATGTGCAAGAAAATAACCCGTTTTATACAATGTCCATTAGTGCATAAATGTGTTTCTGTATAGTATTTCTCCAGCATCCAGCAATGGTCATGTGGTGACATCAATTATGGTATTCTGAGAAGTAATCATTGAAGTCGGACATGACTGAAGGCCTAGACGGGAAACACACAGCCCGCCACTGATTATTTATATTTATATATATATATATATATATATATATATATATATATACACATACCACTTGTCCCATTTGGGGTCGTGGGGGGTGCTGGAGCCTATATAAACACATCCATATACCGTATTTTTCGGATTATAAGTCTTAGTTTTTTTTCATAGTTCGGCCGGGGGTGCGATTTATACTCTAGAGCGAATTATGTGTGAAATTATTAACACATTACCGTTAAATATCAAATTTATCTCATTCACGTAAGAGACTAGGCGTATATTAGCAGTCGTCTCACACACACACACGTCAACCAATACAATTTTGGCAGGGGCAGGTCAAGGCAGAAGTGCATTGTGAAAAAAAAATAATGCTACCTGTTACTACTTCCGTACCAATGGAAATTGATCATTTCAACATTGGCGGTAATTTAAAAAAACTGAGAAGGGCTGAACAAAAATGGCACAGAAAAGGAAATCATATACTGCAGATTACAAGCTGGAAGTAGTGAAATATGCAACGGAAAAGGGCAATCGAGCAGCAGAAAGAAAGTTTGGTGTACGCAAGAAACCTGTAAGGGACTGGCAAAAAGCGGAGGCTACTCTTACTGAAATGAAGAAAACTAAAAAAGCTAATCGCGGGCTAAAAGCTAGGTGGCCACAGTTCGAGGAACAAATTCACAAATGGGTGCTTAAAATTGCCTTTCAAATGTCTATTCTTGGTGTTGGATTTTATCAAATAAATTTGCCCCAAAAATGCGACGTATTTTCAAGTGCGACTTAAGTTTTTTTCCTTCTTTATTATGCATTTTCGGCCGGTGCGACTTATGCTCCGAAAAATATATACACATACATACATAAATACATATATATATATATATTAACGTTAACGCATGCATATTATTGAAAATAATTAGCACATTAATCATAAATGAATTAAAACTAATCGCACTATTTGTTTTGACCTCACCTTGATCCGAAAGGCATTGTTACACGGGCTGTGATCAGCGGTGTTCTCGGTAGCTAATTTTGCTTTAAAACGCTCTCAGACGGAATTTTTTGATAAAAGTAAGGTAGTTTGGAGATATCTCAAAGCAAAACGCAAACTTGAGGATGTTGCTCGCAATAATGCTAGCACAAATGAAATGCTAGAAACAAAATGACGGCAAACAACGCTGGCTGAGTTTTCTTGAGTCAATTTTGTCAACAAGACCACCTCAGATAAGTTAAATAATGCCTTCGCAAAATGGATAGCCACTGCATGTCGGCCACTGAACATTGTTAAAGGACTGCAAGATGTCATTAAAATATCACCACAGGTGACTCGTACAAACTACCTTCAAGGGGAACAACTACAACAAGGATAAACGAACTGTATTGTACACACAAATGCAACATTTTACAACTATTGGCTGATGCTGAATTTATTCTCTTACTGGACACCATTGGACCTCGGTAAGTAGTCACAACTACGTTGGAGTAACTGCACATTTATTGGATAAACAATGGAAACTTCAATCCTTTGCTTTGGGTGTTTTAAAAAAACTTAAGACATTCTGCTGAAGCATGCACACGTCAGTTCCTTCAAGTTGCTAAAGACTGGAATATTACTGAGAAGGTCAGTACATCAGGGACAGACAGCGCTCGCAACATGGTTGCTGCTGCAAGAGGTTTACCATTTCAACATCTGCCCTGTGTCGCCCACGCTGCACCGAGACTTATCACTGTGGCTTTGTGTGACGTTGGATTTAGAGGTCCTTTAGTTAAATTGGGGGACATTTCAAGCACAGCCCTGCTAACACATCTGAGTTGAAAGCACAACAAAATAGCACATGGCATGAAGGAGGAGGTACTTGTCCAGGACGTGTCTACATGCTATTTTCTACACGCTACACACCTAAATTTTGCACAATAATACTTAGCTGCCCCTGCTTCCTCTGTACCCTGGGAAATACTTTTTTCATTGGCAGGTCACATTGTACAAAAAAAAAAAAGATATCTGCACTGTCCATCTGAAAATTTAAATATGCTTGTTTTTGAGCAAATCAATGACTTGCAGTTTGGCAAAACTTTTTACAATGTTTGTAAACAACACTTTGAGAATAAAACTTAACTTGTGTCAAAACAGTGTCTTTTAAAAGTTCATTTAAATTCTGCAAGGATATATTTTCACTGCAATCAATCAGGATTCATCAAGATTCAAAAAGTGTGATTAATCGCAATTTAAAAAGTGTATTGTTTGACAGCACTAATACATAATACATATATATATATATATATATATATATATATATATATATATATATATATATATATATATATATATATGTCGAGGTGTCTGTGGTTTATTCGCTCTACAGTGCTCAACACCGGGGTAGAGCGGAGTATACATACAATATATAAATATATATAATGTATGTATACTCCGCTCTTCCCCGGTGTTGAGCACTGTAGAGCGAATAAACCACAGACACCTCGACTAATATATATATATATATATATATATATATATTTATATATCTATATTTATATATATATAATGTGTGTGTGTGTATGTATACTCCGGTAGACTACATAAATATATATAATTATATATATACATGTCTTGATTGGATTATCCAGAGAATAGTGCTCGATACCGTGGTAGAGATGGTCTTGTGATTTTTTTCACACCTACTTACATATATATATATATATATACATAGTCAAAGTTTCTGTGGTTTATCCGTTATACAGTGCTCAATACCGGGGTAGAGAAGACTACGTACATACATACATATATATATTAAGGTTCTCCCAAATTTAATACCAACATTTTGGTACCGGTACAAAAATGTATATGGATACTTTTTGATACTTTAAAAAAAAAAAGGGGGACCACAAAAAATGGCATTATTGGCTTAATTTTAACGGAAAATCTTACAATACAGTAAATTTAAGATTCTTATTGCACTCCCTGAAAAATTTTAGAAGATTAAATAAAAAATTAATAAGGCATTAAACACACTGTTCTTTTCTTATTGCACTCAAAGAAGAATTCACACTTTTACATTACTACCGGTATATAGAGACTGCCATAATCTAGAAGTAAATTAGAATAGAATAGAAAGCTTACTAACCTTTTATTAAGTGCTTCGTGATTCATGGATGCCACTCTTGGTCTGTGCTTTAAAACAAATACAATCATTAGCAAATACTAAAAACAATAATACAGCTAAAAGTACAAAGATAAGACATGTAGCAGATAAAACAGGCATTTTAGTTTCCAATTGCAGTAGTTTGCGCTACGTGGGCGGTATTGACTGCGCTAATAATTGGCAAGCCAAAAAGCTCTGTGCGCGTCTACGTATCTATGTGCATAGCAGGGGAGCTAGTTAACCACATTATTTACCCGTCGCTCTTTAAACTCCTTGTGCAGAGCTGGATGCTTGTTTTAAAGTGCACACATATTTAAAACTTCACTTTTATCAATGGTTTTAAAGGCCAGTTGAATACCTTCATATTGTGCTTCATCGGACCTCTTTAATAACCAGTAGAAGTGCCTTTTTTTGCATTGATTTTTCTTCACACTGTTTCTGCTTGTATGCGCTGTGTGCACGCACCCAGTCTGACTAAACATTCGGCTCGGCTCAGCAACGTCACGGCCACACCTAACGGCGGTATTTTTCAAAGACAACTCTCTCAATTGCTAGTACCGGTACACCGTACAACCCTACTCGGCGTGACCTGGATGGTAGAGCAGCCGTGCCAGCAACTTGAGGGTTGCGGATTCAATCCCAGCTTGCGCCATTCTATGAACGACCGTTGAGTCTTTGGCAAAACACTTTACCCAGCTCGCTCGCAGTGGCACCTACCTGAACGTGCAAGACCCCTTGAAAAAGACATTCCTAATCCCGATGGTGTAACGATCTGGGCGTATAATGATGCGGGGTTCGTTCTCCCAAGATGCAGATGGACTTCGGACACAGCCTGCAGGTAGGAAATGATTTATTGAAGCAAAAAATCAGGCGGGGACAAACAGAAAGGCGCTAGCGTGGGATTTAGCATACAAAGAAGCCTAGCGTTACCATGAGTTGATTAACGTGGACCCCGACTTAAACAAATTGAAAATATTATTGGGGTGTTACCATTTAGTGGTCAATTGTACGGAATATTTACTGTACTGTGCAATCTACTAATAAAAGTCTCAATCATTCAATCAATCAAAAGCGTGGAAGCTAGCATAACAAAAGAGCTTAGCGTGGAGGATAGCATACAAAAGGATTCAAAATCTCATTGTCGTTACCTGTTGCGTGTAGCAAACTGGGAAGCCAGACTGACTGACCGGCAAAGGCAGGATTAAATAGTGCTCTGATTAGTGCTCGGGTAGCAGGTGAACGTCTGGAACACCAATCAGAGACAGGTGAAGACAATAAGCACCCATGGAAATAGAAAACAAACCCAGGGGTGCACAAAACAGGAACTGAAGGAGTCCAAAAACCAAACAGAACATGATCCAGGTAACGGATCATAAAAAAATGGGAATTTCCTGGGTAACTAAAGGTTTAAAAAGTTAAGAAGTTTTATATATATATATATATATATATATATATATATATATATATATATATATTTATTTTTGTTTGTTTGTTTGTTTTGTTTGATATTTAAGTTTTTTCTCAATATGGCAACCTAAATAATCGAATACATATTTTTACATAACACAATTAATATATATGTATATACATATCTATATGTACATATACAAATACAAGCACACTTGTATATACGTATGTACATATACAAACACAAGCACACACACACACACATATATATATGTATATATATATATAATCACACACACATCAATATGTACATATACAAATACAAGCACCCATATGTATATACGTATGTACATATACAAACACAAGCACACACACACACATATATATATATATATATATACACACACACACATCAATATGTACATATACAAATACAAGCACCCATATGTATATACGTATGTACATATACAAAGACAAGCACACACACACACACATATATATATATATATATATATATATATATATATATATATATATATATATATATATATATATATATATATATAGAATCAGTTGTGCAGTTGGTATTAATAAAAACACAAATGGTAATCAAAACAATGCCTCATAGATGGATATATATATATATATATATATATATATATATATATATATATATATATATATATATATAAAGGCAGGAAATAAAAATAAAAAATAGCTTAACTTACAGGAACTGCCCCCAAAAAGCCTTGATGAAATGACACCGTAAAGTTGCAATGTGAGAAAGAAACGATGTAGATATCAGGGTTTTCCCTAGATTGCTAATATACCTGTGGCGGTAGGGGCGTGTTCACAACAACGCCATCGTATAATTTGCTAGGATGATATGACTTTCGTTAAGAAGGCTCAAAAATGTATACATACATTTTAAATCAAATCTGTGTTATCATTAATTGGTATTACCATATATGGGTCGGTTGTTATCAGATAATTGGCAATAAATGTTAAAAATAGCATCTGACTCTTTCTGATTTCTTCTGGAGGCTACAATACAGTATATAACTTTAATTTGTTTTCAGATGAAAAAAATGTTTTCAAGGAGTGGCGGCTATGATGATGCCATGGGAAAGCCACCACAATCAAGGGGAAAACCTGGGTATGTACCTACCATCCACAATGTTTTTAGGGAATCAGTTGTGCAGTTGGTATTAATAAAAACACAAATGGTAATCAAAACAATGCCTCAAAGATGGATAGATATGACTGAGATTTGATGTTGCAGGGCGCCAAGAGACCTAAAAGCCCCCACGCTCGCCGTCTAAGTGATGTGTAAGGCAATGAGTGTTTGAAGTGATGCTTGAAAGGGCAGCAATAGAAATGTCTGCTCTGTGCTCATCTGTACCAGTCTGGAATTTTAAGTACTTCTACTGCATTATTTCCCACATGAAGAGCATGCTTTTTGTACCCCAAGATGCATTCATATAGAGTGGAGAACAATAACAGGCTTCAGTGGTCTACACATAATGATCAACATGCTACCTTGACAACCGTGTGTCCTCAATGAGCTGCTGGAAATTTTGTTCGAATGGCCTCAAAAGGGAGACTAAAACACAAAGTCAAAGGCTGACGGGAAGAGACTTTGGTTTTTTCCCTCTCCACAACACTTAACAGCAGCATCCTTGGGCAAAAGTAATGTTACGCAAGATGCATGAAAATCACTTGATAAAAAGTAAATAAATAAATAAATGGGTTGTACTTGTATAGCGCTTTTCTACCTTCAAGGTACTCAAAGCGCTTTGACACTACTTCCACATTTACCCATTCACACACACATTCACACACTGATGGAGGGAGCTGCCATGCAAGGCGCCAACCAGCACCCATCAGGAGCAAGGGTGAAGTGTCTTGCTCAGGACACAACGGACGTGACGAGGTTGGTACTAGGTGGGATTTGAACCAGGTACCCTCGGGTTGCGCACGGCCACTCTCCCACTGCGCCACGCCGTCCCCACTAAGAAATACACACTTTCTAATAATGCTAAATCAACCAGGACTTTTTCCACACGATAAAATCATTACTGTAACACAGAGGTGTCCAAACTTTTTGACTTGTGGGCCACATTGGGCAAAAACAAAATAGCTGGGGGTGCGACTTCATGTAAAGAGTATACTGTATATATACACATATATTTAGTCTATACATAAAAATGTGTACATTAATGTGTCCAAACGTTCCAAAAGTTTGGACACACTTTCTCATTCAATGGGTTTTCTTTATTATCATGACTATTTACATTGTAGATTGACACTGAAGGTATCAAAGCTATGAATGAACACATGAGGAGTTATGTACTTAACAAAAAAGGTGAAATAACTGAAAACATGTTTTATATTTGAACAATTTCCCATGTGTCTCAGTCTAGATTCTAGTTTCTTCAAAATAAAATTGCTCCGATGACTGTTTTGCCCAATTTTTGGCATTCTCTCGAGCTTCAAGATCTAGTTTTTAATGCAATATGGACTTAAATCTGCTGCTATATAAACATTTGTTATTGCTTTAGCACTGCTTGACTTGCCGAGGAGAGGCTGCTTGAATGCGGTGGTGACGCTTCAAATGGGTTAGCATGTGTTATGAGAGTAGTTCATGTGTGTGTGTGGCCCTTTAATATGTGACAGCATGTTAGGTGAGTGACATCAGTGAGTGTGTGGGCGAGCAAAGTGAGGGAGCGTAGCGTGAGTGGCTAGTATGTTGTTGGATTGGCTGTGTGCAAGACCTCAATAAAGCCACAATTTAAAACTATTCGCCGACTCTTCATTTACCCTGGAGTCCAGAGCTGTGGAGACCCACTGCCGGGTAGAGTGAAGGGTGTTGCCCCCGAGAATACATCAGCCCTGGAAGAGTGAGACCCTTTTGCTCCTCGACTGCAGTCTGTGAGGCGGAACCTTTCCTGCAACACACGTTTGACATGTTGTCAGAAGCATCTGCTGAACAATATCGGCAAACCTCCGTCCTCCATTGTTGTATTGTGCAGCCAGAGTGTTCCCAAACGGGAGATCTTAACGAGGAAGGAGGGTCTTCCAGCTCTGGCTTTTACATGTTGTCCTAGCCCAGTCGCTGCTAGCATGTGTACTCGTTCAGTACACCTCTGAACCGAACCGAAACCCCCGTACTGAAACAGTTCAATACAAATACATGTGCCGTTACATCCCTAATATATATATATATATATATATATATATATATATATATATATATATATATATATATATATGTATACATATATTAGAAACATATGCGATACACACACCCATATATATATATAGTACATGTACAGTATAGATATACACATGTATATATACATACATATATATACACATATATATACATATAATATAAATACATACATACAGTATACATACATTCATACATATAAACATATATATATATATATATATACATAGAAACATATGCGATACACACACACACACATATATATAGTACATGTACAGTATAGATATACACATATGTATATATACATACATATATATAAAGATATATATATATATAATATATATACATACATACAGTATACATACATTCATACATATAAACATATATATATATATAATATATACATACATACATACATAGATACATACATATATATATATACATACATGTATACATATATGTACATATATACATTAGGGGTGTAACGGTACGTGCATTTGTATTGAACCGTTTCCATACGGGGGTTTCGGTTCAGTTCGCAGGTGAACCGAACGACACGGACATATAAGTAGCGCAGCGCACGTTGTGTAAACCATGCACACCGAGGCACCATGAATTAATTTACGTGGACCCCGACTTAAACAAGTTGAAAAACTTATTGGGGTGTTACCATTTAGTGGTCAATTGTACGGAATATGTACTGTACTGTGCAATCTACTAATAAAAGTTTCAATCAATCAAAAAAACAACAACACACGGCATGCTAGCAACGACTGGGCTATGATAGACTGACCACACCTCCTCTTTTCACGGGATATGTCCTCTTTGCGGAGCTGTCCAGATGGAGTTTCTTAAATGCCTTGAATGTCCGGCATTTTAAGTTGCGTTTATTTTCAATGTACGTTCAGGGTTAAGAAGGGGTTAAAAAAAAAGAAAAAGTGGTGCACAGAGCGTTAACATTCGTGAGGGCGGGGCAGAGACAGAGAGAGCGAGAGAGTTATGATAAACGTGCATGCGTCGCCAGGTTCTGCTTTTTATCCTTTGATTAATCAGATTTAATTTTTTATTATCTATAGCAGGGGTTTCAAACGTTTGCCCCGGAGGCCATTTGCGGCACACAGCTAATGTTTTAAAGGCCCACGGCACATTCAAAAAAAACTATTAAAATAAACAAAAACATAAACAAAAGTGAAATAAAAAATCTTAAAGGCTAAATGTAATTTAGAAAAACTTCCAACGTTTACCAATAAAACAAAGCTGTTTTTTTTTTTCTAACTGTCATTGTTTAAAACACAATATTGAATCAAAATCAAAGTTATTGTGAATTATTGACCTATCCAAGTTTCCGATGACTTCACATCAAATATTCCACTAAGAAAATTATTTTTGGTGGAAGATTTAGCACATTTGTTAAATAAATAATCAAAAAATGTATGTTTTGTTGTTTATTACTGTACCGAAAATGAACCGAACCGTGACCTCTGAACCGAGGTATGTACCAAACCGAAATTTTGGTGTACCGTTACACCCCTAATATACATACATACATACATATGTATGCATACATATACATAAATATATACATACATACATATATATACATATACATAGTTACACACAATATATATATACATTTATATATATATACATATACGTACATATATATGCATATATATATATATATATATGCATATATATACAGTTCTGAAGTATATGTACTTTTATAGGTCATGAATAAGCATTAAACAAACATCTAAGTAAATTTGATATCAAAATCACTATACTAACTTTTTTGTTAATTATTTATTAAAACTCTAAAACTTTACCTACACCCCCACAAATCAGACCCTGGTGACAATGCAATATGAAGTATAAACAATGAAGGCGACAATGCAATATGAAGTATAAACAATGAAAAACTGAATGCTCTCCCTGTGACTGCGTGAGTTGCCTCCGGCTTCCTGTCACCTCTAAAGACATGCACTTGGGGATAGGCCCCTCCCACATCTAAAGACATGCACCTGGGGATAGGCCCCTCCCACCTCTAAAGACATGCACCTGGGGATAGTCTTTTAGTGATTGGCAACACTCAATGGTCACTAGTGTGTGAATGTTGTCCGTCTAGCTGTGGTGGCCCTGCAATGAGGTGGCCACTTGTCCAGGGTGTACAAGGGATAAGCAGTAGTAAATGGATGGATGGATAGTAGGCGTATGTGAACGTTTGACTCCTAACTTTTTTCTTTCTCTTACGACCTCCTTCTAATTGTGTAATCAATCAAAAATATCAAGCAGCTAATATGCGCCACACACGGTTAAGTGTGGATAAAGTGTTTTGCCCATCACCCGTAATGCACTGTGAAGGATTTATATGTGTCATTTTCAATTATAAATACGTGTTGTATAATGTCCGCAAAGTTCAATTAGCGGGAGATGTGTTATGTGTGATTGTGTGTTTATTATTTATTTGTTATAGTTCATTTACACCAAGATTGGGAAAAGTTGTTTTGATTGAGTCATATAAATTGATGTTGTGCATAAATTACTTTCAAATTCATACTTCAGCTCCAGCAAACACTAGGAGACACATTTATTGTACATACAAATACACATTCTTACTCACATACACACAATTACACATACATGCGTACATTCATTCATATATGCATACACACTCACATAAATACTTACCCACATACATAGGTACATACGCTCCCACATATATACACAAATACAGTACATAAATACACACACACACAGTACATACACCCACAAGCACATTCACTGTGAAAACATACATATACACATACTGTATATATACATTCACTGTACAAACATACATATACACATACTGTACATATACATTCACTGTACAAAAATACATATACACCTACTGTGCATATACAAGCACATATGCATTTGGACAAATGCATATGTATATGTTTCATCAAACATATATTAACATTGTTCCCCTAACTGGGTAAAACACGGCACACTGATAAAGCTTAACCTGTTTTTACTATAACAATCTATGAGGTTAATATAATTTGTTTCTCTTTCTTCTCTCCCATTCATCTGCTTTATCGTGTAATTCAAGTTTTCATTACATACAGTATGTGTATTTTTGCATTTCAAATAATTGTATCATTGATAATAGTGCGTCTGCCTCACAATACGAAGGTCCTGCAGTCCTGGGTTCAAATCCAGGCTCGGGATCTTTCTGTGTGGAGTTTGCATGTTCTCCCCGTGAATGCGTGGGTTCCCTCCGGGTACTCCGGCTTCCTCCCACTTCCAAAGACATGCACCTGGGGATAGGTTGATTGGCAACACTAAAATTGGCCCTAGTGTGTGAATGTGAGTGTGAATGTTGTCTGTCTATCTGTGTTGGCCCTGCGATGAGGTGGCGACTTGTCCAGGGTGTACCCGGCCTTCCGCCCGATTGTAGCTGAGATACGCGCCAGCGCCCCCCGCGACCCCGAACGGGAATAAGCGGCAGAAAATGGATGGATGGATGTTTGATAATAGTGGTAATTATTACTATTTGTTGTCAATAGTGCAATTTCTATTGGTATTTTTATCGCTCAATTTGTAACGCAAAAATGTTCATCATCATTTCTGTTATATTTATTTCACTAACTGCTTCCCTGCTATCACTTTTCGTATCATATTTGTACATATCCTATCCGGATGTTGTTCTGTTGTTGTTGTCTCCCAGTCTACCCCCTCTTGTCCCCACAATTACCCCCACTATCTTTGTTACATACAACAAAGTTGAAGGAGACGGCACGATAGCAGGAGGTTGTTGTAAGTGCGTGTTGGTTGTCCAGAGGGGCAAAGCAAAAGAGGTCCGTGATCCGAGGGGCAGGAGAGAGGCCTTCAGAAGTCCAGGTCCGAGCGTGTTGGTGGAGGATGGAGGAAGGCAGTCAAGAGTCCAGGGGGAAATCAGCAGGTGAGGCGCACGGCTCACTGCTGAGACATGGAGGTACTGTGGGAAAAGGAGATGACAAGGGCGGATAAGGACGAGGCACGAGGGAGACAAAGCGAGCGAGAGAGAGAGACACAGGAGAGGAGCCAGAGACGTGAAGCTTACTGAACCAGGGCTACGTTCTGGCGTGGAGTTGTCAGCGGAGTGAGCTTTTATGCTACTGCCTGTCATCATGACCAGGTGTGTGGGTTGCAGATTGCCTCCAGCTGCGAAGGCGCGGTCTGCGCGGGTCATGCGGCCGTGTGTCCTGCGGTGCTCACTGCAGAGTCTCTAGGTGCTCTTGCCAAGGAGGGTGAAGCAGAATGCGAGTGCACCGTAACAGTGCCTCCCCTCTTATGCGAGGCTCCAGGGTTGGTCTGATAGAAGTCCTCAAGAAGGGAGGGGTCAGCAAGGTAGGAGGCCAGCATCCAGGATCTATCGCTGGTCCATAACCCTCCCAATTAACCAAAAATACCAGAACCCTACCTTGTTGACGACCCCGAAAATCTCCCTGATGGTGCAAACAGGGTCAACGTTATCCAGTATTATTATAGGAGAGGGAGGGGTAGGGTCAGGGGAGGAAAGTGGAGAGCTACAGATAGGCTTGATCTGGGAAACAAGGATCACCAGATGTTGCTTCACTGAGGGGGGAAGAAACAGTCTTACGGATGCAGGGTTGATGATGGCCTCCACTGTGAAACGTCCCACAAACCGGGGTGTAAGTTTACGGGAAGGTACCTGAAGGTGGAGGTCCCTAGCTAGAAGCAGAACTTGTTGGCCGGGAGTTTTGGCAGGAGCCGGAATGTGTTGCCAATTGGCACTGCGGGACATCCTTTCGGAGGGCCTCAACAATAGGCCGCGACCTCTTGTTGGGGAAACATAGGGAGATGGTAGCCAAGGGAGCAGTCAAACGAGGACAAACCAGAAGCAGAGCTCATCATTGAGTTGTAGGCGAACTCGACACAGGGCAGAAACTTGCTCCATGAGGTGGGTTGGTGGGCGGAACCACAGCACAGCATGGTCTCTACACTCTGTTTCGCCCTCTCCGCTTGCCCGTTACTCTGAGGGCTATATCCTGACGTAAGAATGACGGTAGCTCAAATCTCTTTGCAGAAGGTCTGCCACACCCGGGACGTGAACTGGGGGCCACAGTCGGACACAATATCCATGGGAATACCATGCTGCTTGACTACGTGGGCTGTGAGGAGGTCTGGCATCTCGGAAGAAGAGGGGAGTTTATAGTCAGAGGAACAAAATGTGCGGCCTTGGAGAAGCGGTCTATAATGGTGAGGATGGTGGTGTTACAATGGGATGGGGGAAAAAACCAGTGATGAAGTCCAGGGCGATGTGTGACCAAGGACGACCGGGGACAGGTAGAGGGCACAGCAGTGCCGCCGGCGGTCTGTGGGAAAACTTGTTGCGAGCACAGGGACTCCATGCGGTGATAAACTCACGGGTATCGATGGCCACCAGAACTGCTGGCAGATGAACGAGAGTGCGCTGGAATCCCTGATGGCAGGAGAAGACGCTGGAATGCCCCCAGTCCAAGACTCTGGGGCGTAGCTCTCGGGGAACAAAAAGCTTGTTGGGAGGTCCCCCCCTGGTCCGGGATTGGCCTGCAGGGCGGCCCGAACCTGGTTCTCCACTTCCCAGGACACCATGGCGATTACTCTGGCAGGAGGGAGGATGGGTTCCTCAGGGGCGGTGTTGGCGGGTTCCTCTGAGAACTGTCAGGACAGGGGATCAGCCTTGGTATGGCGGGAACCCGGCCTGAAAGAGAGGACATAGTCAACATGACAAAAGAATTGGGACCATCTGGCCTGTCGGTCGTTGAGCCTTCTGGCTGCCCGGACATGCAGGAAGTGGCTAAGGTCCGTAAGGAACTGAAACTGGTGTTGGCCCTTTCGAGCCAATGTCTCCATTCCGCCAAAGCATCGTGGACTGCCAGTAATTCCCTGTTACCAACATCATAGTTCCGTTCAGTGGGGGATAAGCATCTGGAGAAATAAGCACATGGATAGACGCTGTTGTCCAGCTTGTAGCGCTGGGAAAGTACCGCTCTATTACCAAAGTCAGAGGCGTCCACCTCCACAATGAATGGGCAGTCAGGATCTGGGTGAACTAAGATAGGCGCAGAGACAAAGCTCCTCTTCAGGTTCCAGAATGCCATCCCGGCTTCTAGGGGTTAAGGTTGGTTGAGGTGAGCGCATGGAGAGGCGCGGCAAGTTTACCGAAGTCCTTGGTGAAGCACCCGTAGAATCCAACAAATCCCAGGAAGAGCCGCAGTTCCGTCCGAGTCGCTGGGGCCATTCCACCTCCACCTTATTGGGGTCAGGCTTGATATGACCCTTCTCAATAACAAAGCCCAGGGAGTCAACTGATGGTGTGTAGGACTTACATTTTTTGGCTTTCCAAAGAGGTGGTTTTCCAGTAGTCGTTGCAGGATGCGCCAGATGTGTCTGTGATGCTCCTGCAGGGTCTTAGAAAAGATAGGGATATCGTCAAGGAAACGGTCGATCGTGTCGCTGGGTACGTCGTTTACGAGGGCTTGGAAAACGGCACGTGTGTTGGTCAGTCCGAACGGTATGGCCTAGGTGGGTATTAAACGCCATTTTCCACTCGTCGCCCTTACTGATGCATACCAGATGGTACGCGTTGCTTAAGTCCAATTTGGTGAATAAGGTGGCAGGGGCAAGTGGCTCGAAGGAGAAACTCAGGAGGGGTGATGGATATTTGTTATTTATGGTGATGCAGTTGAGTTGTCGGTAGTCAATACAAGGTCTCAGTGAGCCATCCTTCCTTGTTGACAAAAAAAACCCCTCCTGCCACCAGAGACTTGGATGGGGTTATGATTCCGCAGGCGAGAGACTCGGAGATGCAGTCCCTCATGGCTTGCTTCTCAGGGACGGACAGATTGTACAAGCGGCTGGATGGGAGGACAGCGTTGGGGATTAGGTCGATCGCACAGTCGTAGGGTCTGTGGGGCGGAAGGGACAGAGCTTGTTCCTTGCTAAAGACAGATGCCAGGTCAAGCACTCAAGGACTCGGGAGAGCTCTGAAGGAGGTGAGTCTGGTTTGGCTCTGTAGGGGGAAGCCACTGCCGATGTGAGGCGGTGTGCGTAGCAGGGGGTGCTCCATGCCAGGATCTTGCCTGTTGCCCAGGAAATGTGGGGGTCATGTTGACACAGCCAAGACCGGCCGAGAACGAGAGGGCTACTAGGGTGTCCAGTACCCAGAGGCTGATGTGGTTGCTGGAGAGAGTCAATGATAGGGGAATTGTGCGGTGCTTGATGGTACCCAAAGGATGTCCATCTAGGGCTTGGGCGGAGATAAAAGCATCGAAGGGAACTAAAGGAGTTCCCGCTTGTTGGGCGTACTCCAAGTAGGCCCCCAAAGAAAATGTACTAGCTTCTCAGGTCAAGGTTGCGGGAAAAAGTATTCCAGCGTTCCTCTTCTTCTGTATCGTGGGGTTGGTAGTATGGCTCACCAGGATCTCCTTGACTGGTGAGCTAGATCTCTTGGCCGTGAGGGGTAGTTGCGGATGATGTGGTCCGAAATCTTCTCTCCCGCTCCTCGAAAGACAATTATGATTGTGAATTGAATTGAGAACCTATTTGCATAGGTTCCGTGGTGGTGGCAGGAGACAAAGTTGTGGTGTATGTCTGTTTCGTGGAGTGTCGGCCGGTAGAGGGTTGCCGACGCTGAGCTGGCAGAGGCAAGCTCTCTCTCTCTCTGCTTCACGTTCCACAAGTCTTGGTCGAAGAGCAGGGCTAGCTCGATGACCTTGCGGTAGGAGGACGTTCCCGCAGACGTTCCCGCAGCTTGATGGTCTTACTCAGGCCTCTCCTGTCGCCGCTCTGGAGTGACTTGTCACCCCATTCGCTGTCTGCTGCCAGTGTGCGGAACTCCAGTGTAAGCGCCCACGGAGTGGGAAACCCTGTTGGAGGTTGTGAAGTCTGGAAGCAGCGTCCCTTCCAGTGGCAGGGTGATCGAAGACAGCCCGGTACTCCATTCGGAAGGCGGCATAATCAGAGCTCAACCCCAAAGGCTTGCTAAGGGCTCCCGTGGCCCACCTCAATGCAGGTCCCGCGAGTAGGGAAAACACAAATACTATCTTAGCCCCATCGGTAGCATAACGAGAAGGTTGGTGTTGAAAAATAAACTCACACTGTACAAGGAAGCCATAGAAAGGTTCAAAATCCCCCTCAAAAGACATAATGTTTGCTATCTTGTGTTCCCGGAGTTGAGACTGTCCTCCGGTGACAAGTGTTGCCGAGGCGCCAAGGACATGCGTGAGGGGTGTCGCCTGTCCAACCTAGGCAACAGGCTGGCGAAAGCAACATCCAGCTTGTCCTCGAGGTTGGAGAAACGAGTCTCGTTTTGTCGGAGGACAGACTGCATGGCCGACAAGTGAGTAGCTGAGGAAGCTCGGGAAAGGGGGGTGGACTTGCACCTTGGTGTACCGTCTGGTTCCATCTCGGCCGGAACGTACTGTTACGTAGGACAAGGGGGAGGGAGACGGCACGACTGCAGGAGGTCTGTGCGGCACGTGCGGGGGCATGTCCTGCGGTGCTCAGCGCGGAGCCTCCAGGTGCTCCCACCGAGGAGGGGGAAGCAGAATGCGCGTGCGCCGTAACATTCCTCCTTTTTTTTCTTCTATCCGTCCCCTCCTGCTCTGGCCCGCCTGCGCCAAGCATTAATATAAATTCATTTAATTAAGTCAAATAGAAGTAAAACAAGAGAAGTATTCCACAATTCTTTTTTGTCAAGTAAATCTTTACAGCAGGTATTGGCATCTTAAGAGTGGCTGGACAGGACAAAAAAATCCAAAACTTTCAAATTAAATTAAATTTCCCCTTCTCACAGATAGAAAGCACACCTTCTTACATACGTCACATACTGTCACGTCATAGGTCACATACGTATACGCCCTCGCAGAACAGAGAGGTAGCAGCATGGGTAACGTTACCTGTGTTGCGAGTGGTAATACGAGAGAAAGAAGGTGCCAATCTGGTAACAAATGAAGGAAAAATTAATTCCCTAGAAAAACAGCAGGGGCTCCATTGTCTGGTGGTGGTTTGGCTTCAAGTGGGAATATGTGGCACAGACAACCAAAATATGTCAAAAGTGTTGCTACAAAAAGTAATATTACTGCTAATGTGTAGCATAATTTAAAAAGTCACCTGCTAGAGAATGAAGATTGCCTACTCCGCATGTCAACCTCTCCGCTTGGTGCCATACCATCAAAAGGCTGAGGCACCGTATGAAAAAAATAGTGAACAACATGAGATAACGTCCGCAGGAACCCACCACATAGCGATTTAATTTCCTACAATGCAGCTCATTTTTATTTGACAGTTATTGAAATATCTTGTGTGACATCATGCACAAAAGTGCGCTTTATTTGTTTAAAACTATTGTAGTGGCGTTCTGTACAAAAAGTGCAGTTTAATTTAGTGTTGTTTTGATATGTCATCCTAGTGACATCATGCACAAAAGTGCACTCATAGCTTGTTTTAAAATGTCTCTGACAATCTTGCACTTTCTGTTTTTGAAATGACATGAATGTTTGTGCCACTTCTTGATAACTGTTTAATAAATACACTTTTAGTTGTGATTTCCCTCTCTGCATGAAAGTTTAAAAGTAGCATATATTAATGCAGTATGAAGAAGAATGTTTGAATGCAGACACATAGAATCATCATACTGCTGTGATTATATGCATCAAGTGTTCATTCAAGGCTAAGGCAAAATAACCAGATATATATGGTGTATCGTGACATGGCCTAAAAAAATATTGAGATATTAAAAAAAGGCCATATCGCCCGGCCCTTATGTGTATCTTAATGTTGTTGTTGTTTTGGAGGTTAATAAATTATGTGTTTTGCTCCTGAAAGTTATACATTAATAATAATAGTCAAAGTCTAAGTTTATGTATGTAAAAGTGAATATTTATAAGAGTTCAAGTTGGTTTGCTTGCCATCCATCCATCCATCCATTTTCTACCGCTTATTCCCTTTGGAGTCGCGGGGTCGCTGGCCTTAAATAACATAAAGCCGTTTCCCTGAAAATAAAGATCTGCGCTTGTTGCGCTGATTGTGTCTACAGGGAAGAAAAACATGGCGGGAGTCAAAGACGACAGGTCCAATTCACCTCAATAGATTTCCCCGGTTGAGCTCTCGGATACGTATTGATTGGTCCGTGATTGTCTCTCAGTGCCGTTTGACACTCTTCAGTAAACACAAAGGCAACTGTGCAACAAAATGAAGTGGAGACACACGCACATGTAGCCTTCACTCGGCAGAAGAAAGCAGGGAAAAGTAATCGCAGAGGGGGAAAAACCACAATGAATAAAGCAACACACGTGTGAAGATAATGTATGACGTGTTGTCTGGGTCCCATGAGAACATCATTACATTATCTACCCTGATGTCTTGTGCATACGTGCTGTACAACTTAACATAACTCAGCGGTTCCATTTGTCCTCTCAGTTAGCCATACCCTTGCCAGCCCCTACGTTTTTCCTCATCACCTCCCCCGGTTGCTTGTTGTAGGAAAGCTGACACTGACGTCTCAGTGGAAAGACACGGGAGAGAGGGACGGAAAATTCATCAAAAAGTCCCTGTGAGGGGTCAAAGGCCACTCACACACTGCCTGTTAAAGCCAGCATTTTGTCCACCATTAGTGACAGAAGTAGGACAGGTTGTATAAAAGGGAACGAGAAGTTTGACACCCAAGACTAATATCTTCCACACTGTTGTGTTGGAAGCAATTGCTAGCAGGGTTTTTTTTTTTTAAAGCTGGCGCCAGTCGCTATCAAGGGATGCCAGGATGCTGCGAGAAAGCGCCCACGTACATGTTGGGCTAAGCAATAAAACTATATAACTATATACTGCGGAATTTTTTTTACGATTGTATCAAGAGACCGTTTCGAAAGTATTAATTAGCACGAGTTTAAATAGACGTAAGACTGGCCGGTAGCCACAGCAGCAATTAGCGCCATGCAGCACAAAGATCATATGTAACCAACGTTGAAAAAATGAGTGCGGGTAGAAATAATGATAATGATGATGGGTGCTGACCTGTCTCCGCTCAGGATGGTCTTCTGCTGGCCCCACTATGGACTGGACTCTTACTATTTTGTTAGAGTCACTATGGACTGGACTCTAAATATTATGTTGGATCCACTATGGACCAGACTGTCACTATTATGTTAGATCCACTATGGACTGGACTCTCACACTATTATGCACTATTGATTGATTGATTCCCAGGCCTAATAATAATAATGCTTTATAATTATACAGAACTTCTTTCTAGTGACTCAAAGCACAGAGAACCCACCCAGTCACACATGATGGTGGTAAGCTACAGTTGTAGCCACAACTGCCTTGGGGCAGACTAACAGAAACAAAGCTGCCATTTTGCCCCCAACGGCCTCTCCGACCACCACCAAACATTCATACACCAGGCCACTGGGAGCAAGGTGGGTGCAAACGTCTCCCCCGGGGACAAACGGCAGTAACTCGGAAGGCGAAAGCTGGATTTGTACTATAGCAACCTTCCAGTTTATGGACAGCCCCTCGACCAACTGAGCCACGCCGCCCAAGACCCATGAGAGGTTATAAGATGACATTTGTCCGGTGAATTAATCAATTAATATTTCACGGACTAATTCCTCAGCATTGTATTTTGGTATTTAAACACAAAAATATGAGATAAATGTTAAATTGAACAAAATCCTACAAAGTAAAACTGGATGAAAAAAACAGCAATGTCAGCATTTCTCCTTTTTTTCTCAATGAATAGTTCATATATTTAATATCAAACAGTCATTTACTGCTACACAACTATACTGAAAGAACTGATATCAATTTTTCCCCTCATTAGTTTACGCCCACTATGTAGCAAAGCACAAAAAAACTGTGATAAGTAAGCTTGGTTGTTCTGGCTTTGTCATGATGAGTTGACGGTGGTGAGTGTAGATTAATGAGGGAGGAAATGTGAGTTCAAATTGTCATCCTGCGAAACAAAAAAACACTTGCTTATCTTACGTCGCCTGAAATGAAGATCTCATCCGGTCCAAGTGGAAAAGTTCTGATTTCCCAGCAGTCTTGAAGGCTTCATAAGTTAAAGTTAAAGTTAGAGTACTGTCACAACGCGGTGAGGAATGTCTTGTCTTGTTTTTTTCTGTCTTGTGAATTGCATGTTTTAGTTTGAAAAGTAACTCTCCTTTCATTTCAGGTCACTTGCCCTTCCTTTTGTGTCATCAGTCTGACGTCATCCCTGATCCCTGATTGTTTCCACCTCTTCCCCATTACCCTCATGTGTCTAATAAGCCCACGCCTCCCTTTTGTCACAGTCCCTGCAGTGTTTTGTGTGTCTGTCTTGTCTGTCTGGTTGTGGTCATTTGTGGGCGGAGTTTGGGTTCCTGGCACACCTGGCGCTGAGCAGCTGACTCACCTGCCTGCCAACAGCTAATCACCTCCACTCCACAAAAGCCTTGGTCTCCTCACACGACGCTGCCAGATCATTTCACAGCTCTCCAAGTGGTAACGCTTCTCGCCAGTTCTCGTATTTTGATCTTGTTGATTTTTCGTTTGTGCCTTTTGCTCCTGGTATCTTGTTCCTTGACTCACCATTGTTTTACTCTGCCTCCAGTGCCTACCTCCTCCAAGCCTGCCTGCCTGCCAAACCCCCCACTCCTGCCGACGACGCCTTTCCCTAATCCCTTGTTTGCCTAAATTAAACCCTTTGGACTTTTAATCTGCCTATCTTGTCTGCTTTTGGGTTCGCCAGCTTGTTAAATCGTGACAGAACGATCTGGCCAGAATGGACCCAGCAGACTTGGAAAAGGTCAAAGAGGTCATCAGCAACCAACGCCGGCACCTGGGAGATCACCAACAACTCATTCAGACCCTTGTGGAAGAGGTATCCAAGATTACCACTAAATGTGATACCCTCTGTGCTGCTTCACGACAGGCTCCACCAGCAGAACCACTTCAAGCCGATGGCACCGCCCCATCCTCAGTACCAGTTGTCCCAGCAGTTGAGCCTCATCTTCCACCTCCTGCGAAATATTCTGGAAAACCCAACACCTGCCGTGTGTTCCTCACCCAAGTTCATCTCACCTTTAAGGCTCAGCCAACCCACTTTGTCCATGAGGCAGCCAAGATAGTATTCATTACCAGCCTTCTTGAGGGGCCTCCACTCAGTCACTTCAACGCCCTGCATGAGCAAAATTCCCCCACAGCTCAGTCCTTTGCTCTCTTCGCCGCTGAGCTCAAGCAGATTTCTGATCACTCCATTCGTGGACAACAGGCTGGTCAGCACCTGTTGAGACTCCGCCAAGGTCAGCGTTCTGTGAGAGTTTCCCAGCGAGTTTCGTTCCTTGGCTGTGGAGTCTGGCTGGAATGACCAAGCGCTGCTCACCGCCTTCCAGAGTGGGCTCAACCGGACCATTGGTAGGGAGATCGCACTGAGGTAGGAACTTGGTTCCCTAGACGAAGCTATTTCCACCGCCATCAAGATTTCGGACCAAATAGCCCAGTGGCAAGGCGAGCCTGTTCCCTCCGTGTCGACTGCCCCTTTTTCCAACCGTGATTTTCTGCCAAATGAACCCCGATATCCTGTACCCTTAGCCCTGCCCTCCGGGTCCCCAGGGAAGGAGCCCATGCAACTAGGGTGGACCTGTCTCTCCACTGACGAGCGCCTCAGATGGATTAGGTCCGGGGTGTGCATCTACTGTGGACAACCTGGTCATTTTCGTGCCTCCTGCCCCATGCGGCCAAAAGGAGGCTCACCAGTAGCAGTGGGGATTCAGCCAAACAGTCTCTTCCCCTGAATCCCATGCAATTCTCCGCCACTCTTCAGTGGCAGTCTCAGTCTGTGTCGTTGCTCGCCCTGGTTGACTCGGGGGCAGATGAGTATTTCATCGATTCAGCTGTTGTCTCCCAGGCAGGCATCTCTCTTGAGCCCCTTCCCTCTCCTCTAAAAGCCAACGCTCTCACGGGTAGCCTTCTCGCTCGAGTATCCCATCGCACTGTGCGAGTCCACCTCATTGTGTCCGGTAATCAGCACCAGCACATCCAATTCCATGTTCACGAGCACATCCAATTCTATGTCATATCCTCAACTCTTGCACCCATCGTCCTTGGCCAACCTTTGTTACGACTCCCGAACCCCCATATTGACTGGACTGCAGGTAAGGTAGTGAGCTGGAGCTCCTACTGCCTCGCTACATGCCTGCGCTCTGCCCGTTCTCCATCGGAGGGCACCAGCTCCCCTGTCATTTTCGAGTCCCCTGACCTGTCGAGAGTTCCTGCTGTTTACCATGATCTTTGAAAGGTAATCAGCAAACAGCATGCCTTGTCACTTCCACCTCACCGGCCCTATGATTGTGCCATCAACCTGATTTCTGGAGCGCCGCTGCCGGCAAGTCGCCTATACAACCTGTCACGTCCCGAGAGAGAGCATGGAGAAGTATATTCAGGAATCTCTGGCAGCTGGCATCATCCGTCCTTCCTCCTCCCCGGTGGGTGCGGGATTCTTCTTTGTCGGGAAGAAGGATGGATCACTCCGCCCCTGTATTGATTATCGTGGATTAAATGACATCACTATCAAGAAAAAAATATCCATTGCCGTTGATTGCATCTGCTTTTGAGCCCCTTCAGGGAGCTACTATTTTCTCCAAGCTAGATTTACAAAATGTATATCATTTGATCCGTATCAGAGCCGGTGATGAGTGGAAAACTGCATTTAAGACCCCACTTGGACATTTTGAGTATTTTGCCATGCCCTTTGGATTAACTAATTGACCAGCAGTATTTCAAGCCCTTGTAAATTATGTACTTTGTGACCTTCTGAACCGCTTTGTGTTTGTATACCTAGATGACATCCTGATCTTCTTCCGCAACAAGGAGGCGCACGTTGAGCATGTCAGGCAGGTGCTTCAGCGTCTCCTGAAGAATAGGCTCTACTGCAAAGCTGAGAAGTGTGAGTTCCATGTCACCTCTACATCCTTCCTGGGGCTGATAATTGGGAGTGGCCAGGTGAAAGCAGACCCTGTGGAGGTGCGCACAGTGGAGGAATGGCCCCAACCTACTACTTTGAGAGCTCCAGCGATTTTTGGGTTTCGCCATTTTATCAGAAACTACAGCCAGGTAGCTGCACCCCTCACAAAACTGACTTCCACATCAACTCGATTTGCTTGGACTGCAGAGGCTGGAGCTGCTTTCAGGGAATTGAAGAGACGTTTCACCATGGCCCCGGTCCTCATTCATCCAGATCCTTCTCGACAGTTTGTTGTGGAGGTTGACGCCTTAGACTCGGGGAGGGGGGCCGTCCTGTCCCAGCGCTCAGCCCATGACCAAAGACTTCATCCCTGTGGTTTCTTCTCCTACCGCCTGGAACCTGCTGAGCGCAAATACGACATGGGAAATCGGGAACTGCTCGCTGTCAAGCTCGCCCTGGAGGAGTGGAGGCATTGGCTAGAGGGGGCAGAACACCCATTCATTGTATGGACAGATCACAAGAACCTCGCCTATATTCAATCGGCCAAGCGCCTTAACTCCCGTCGAGCCCGATGGGCACTGTTCTTTGGTCAGTTCAGGTTCACCTTAACCTACCGTCCAGGTTCTCGCAACATTAAACCAGATGCCCTCTCACGCCAGTGCTCTTCTGAAATTTCTTCCAGTTCTAACCCTATCCTTCCCTCTTCCTGTGTAGTGGCTGCGGTGACATGGGAAATCGAATCACTGGTTCGTAGAGTTTAGCAAACTCAAGCAGACCAAGGTAATGGCCCAGCTAACAGACTTTTTGTACCTGATTCTGTCCGCTCTGATGTCCTCCTTTGGGCCCACACATCTCGCTTTGCATGCCACCCCGGAATCAACCGCACCCTATCCCTCCTCAAGCGGCAATTCTGGTGACCTACCATGACCACAGACACCAGGGACTTCGTATCTGCCTGCATTGTGTGTGCGCGTGGAAAATCTTCTTACCAGCCGCCTGCAGGTCTCCTCCGTCCCTTGCCGGTTCCTGGTCGCCCATGGTCCCACATCGCCTTGGACTTTGTGACGGGGCTCCCTGAGTCACAAGGCAATACAGTAATATTCACCATCGTGGACAGATTTTCTAAGGCAGTTCGTTTTGTGGCTCTCCCCAAACTACCCTCAGCCCTTGAAACTGCTGACCTCATGGTGAACCATGTGTTACGGCTTCATGACATACTTCTGGACATCATTTTGGACCGAGGACCTCAATTCATCTCCCAGGTATGGAAGGCTTTCTGTCATGCCCTTGGAGCTAACGTAAGCTTGTCATCTGGTTACCATCCCCAGACTAACGGGCAAACAGAACGGGCTAATCAGGACCTGGAAGCTGCCCTCAGAATCTCTCCACCTGGAGCACCCACCTTGCATGGATCGAATATTCCCACAATTCCCTGTCTTCTGCTGCCACGGGTGTGTCACCGTTTGAAGGTTCTCTGGGTTACCAACCACCACTATCTCCGGCTGAAGAGGCCGACATCGCTATTCCATCCGTCCAGAGTCACATGCGGCGTTGGCGGAAAGTGTGGAGGGATGCGCAGGCTGCCCTGCTTAGGTCAGAGGAACGAAACCGGCATTTTGCCGACCGCCACTGGACTCCTGCCCCGGAGTACAAGGCAGGCCAACATGTGTGGCTGTCCTCAAAAGACCTACCCTTGAAGACGGACTCCAGAAAGCTGTCACCCCGTTTTGTCGGTCCTTATGGAATCCTTGCCATTGTCAACCCAATTTCTATCAAGCTCAAGTTGACCCTCACCTGAAGATCCATCCCGTCTGCCACGTCTCTCAGGTGAAACCAGTTGTGACCAGTCCACTTTCTCCTCCAGATGTCCCCCCCCCCCCCCCCCCCCCCCACCGTGTCATCGATGACCATCCTGCATATACCGTCCGGCGGCTGCTGGACTCACGACGCCGTGGTAAGGGGTTCCAGTACCTGGTGGACTGGGCAGGCTATGGTCCTGAGGAGCGGTGCTCGATTCCACTTCGGTTCATACTGGATCCATCCCTCATCTCGGAATTCCACCGTGATCACCCTGACAAGCCTGGTGGATCGCCTGGGGGCGTCCCGTGAGGGGGAGGCACAGTCACAGTCCCTGCAATGTTTTGTGTGTCCGTCTTGTCTGTCTGGGTGTACATGTGTGGGCGGAGTTTGAGTTCCTGGCACACCTGGCGCTGATCAGATGACTCACCTGCCTGCCATCAGCTAATCACCTCCACTCCACAAAAACCCTGGTCTCCTCACACGACGCTGCCAGATCATTTCACAGCTCTCCAAGTGGTAATGCTTCTCGCCAGTTCTCGTATTTTGATCTTTCGTTTGTGCCTTTTGCTCCTGGTATCTTGTTCCTCGACTAACATTGTTTTCCTCTGCCTCCAGTGCCTACCACCTCCAAGCCTGCCTGCCTGCCTGCCTGCCAAACACCTCCACTCCAGCCGACGACCCCTTTCCCGAATCCCTTGTTTGCCTGAATCAAACCCTTTGGACTTTGAATCTGCCTATCTTGTCTGCTTTTGGGTCCGCCAGCTTGTTAAATCGTGACACCTTTGTTCTGTGCCAGATCGTCTCGTTTGTTCGTGTCTCTTTAGCATCCTGTCCAAGCCTTGCCTCATCTCTTGTTTGAATATCTTGATCCTGAATTCCTGTGTTGATATTTTGAGTTTTCTTTTTCTCCTCCTTAGAAGAGTGATTTAGGTTATTTAGTTTTGCAGCCGAAGTGGCGAGTTTTCAGTTTTTTTGTTACAGTTCTTCCTTTTCCTCAGTTTTATGGGTGACACCTTTTGTTAACCTTTTTTAGATAAGTTTTATAGCCATTGTTTCTCCCTCCTTTTGGAGCGTTTTTTGTTTATGATAAATTTCGTAGATTATATCCTGCGCCAAGTTTAGTTCGTTATTGTTTTTGTCTTTCCCCCTTTCGGAGTGATTTTTGGTTGTTTCTTTTTGTGGAACTTTTTTGGCCGACTAGTCAGCAGGGGTGTCCATGAAAAAGACGGCGCTTAAATGGCAGCATGTGTTGTTCCAAAACCTGTATGCACCTTTCAGCATTAATGGTGCCTTCAGAGATGTGTAAGTTACCCATGCCTCGGGCACTAATGCACCCCCATACCATCACACATACTGGCTTTTGAACTGTGCGTCGATTACACTCTGAATGGTTCGATTCCCCTTCAAATATTTCCAAAAACTTTGAAATGTGGACTCGTCAGACCACAGAACACTTTTCCACTTTGCATCAGTCCATTTTAGATGATCTCGGGCCCAAAGAAGCCGGCGGCGTTTCTGGATGTTGTTGATAAAATGGCGTTTGCTTTGCATAGTAGAGATTCAACTTGCACTTACAGATGTAGCGACCAACTGTATTTCGTGACAGTGGTTTTCTGAAGTGTTCCTGAGCCCATGTGGTGATATCCTTTGGAAAATGTCGGTTTTTGATACAGTTCCGTCTGAGGGATCAAAGGTCACGGTCATTCATTCTTGGTTTCCGGCCATGCCGCTTACGGGGAGTGATTTCTCCAGATTCTCTGAACGTTTTGATGATATTATGGACCGTAGATGTTGAAATTCATAAATTTCTTGCAATTAAACTGTTTGACTATTTGCTCACGCAGTTGTGGACAAAGGGGTGTACCTCGCCCCATCCTTTCTTGTGAAAAACTGAGCATTTTTTGGGAAGCTGTTTTTAAACCCAATCATGGCAACCACCTGTTCCCAAGTAGCCTGCACACCTGTAGGATGTTCCAAATAAGTGTTTGATGAGCATTCCTCAACTTTATCAGTATTTATTGCCACCTTTCGCAACTTATTTGTCACGTGTTGCTGGCATCAAATTCTTAAGTTAATGATTATTTGCACACAAAAAAAAATGTTTTTCAGTTTGAACATCAAATATGATGTCTTAGTAACATATTCAACTGAATATAGGTTGAAAATTATTTGCAAATCATTGTATTCCGTTTATATTTACATCTAACACAATTTCCGAACTCATATGGAAACGGGGTTTGTATATGCCTCCGTTATCCATAGGTTTATCTATAACCCATAAAGTAGGCAGGCACGGAGCTATTTCTCCGTGTGTTTTTATTCCTGCCGGCGCGTTAATACACTGACACACAACATCCAGATTCTCATCATGCGTTGCTTCAAAACTACGGCAAGTAGTAATGTCCAAAAACATAACAGAGACGAAGCAGAAGAACGAAGAAGAGACATGGCGATGACGAGTAAGAAGAAGAAGCACGCTTGCAAGTTCCAAATTGGAAAAAATTATTTCAGTTCATCCAGGACAGCTCGAAGGGGAAGGGGTATGCTGCCTGCAAATGTTGTAGATCAGACTTCTATATTGAAGAAGGTGGCCGAACGGATATACTCATTTATGAATGGATTATTTACATATATATATGTATATATAAAGAAGAAATACTTGAAAATATATACAAACCCAACTACCACACCCGTACCCCCCACCTCAACACACCCACACCCCACCTCCATCTCCCTAATTCGGAGGGCTCAAGGTTGGCAAGTATGGTTTATGGTGAGGCATTAGATTACACAATTCTGTGACTCAGTATTAATAAGACACTGTGGGAAGGCATTTATTAAACACAGACGTTTCTGTGAGGACATGCCCTAAGAGTTTGCACTGGACAATGAGCTGACAGCTCATTGCCTCTCGCCGCTCAATCAGTGAAACCTGGTTGCCGTTGTGGGCAGGACCAGGCAGGTTACACCACGATAATGCCACGTTTTGCAATGATTTGCGGCGCTCGTCCCCATAATTGAGTCTTTTTATTCAACGAGATCACAGACAATCTGATTACCTACCTTAGCATTTTGGAACAAGAGCAGAACAGGAGGCGACTGACCGGTAATGAAATCAGAAGAGCAGCTGGTCTTTGTACGAAACCACCCCGCCGTGGTGCTCCTGAGGGAAGACATGAAGCATTTATTGTTGTAAAACAATGTATTGAACGCATAATGAGGTCCATCAAATTACCATTCAAGGTAGTTTGACTATTACACTCTGCCCTTAGAGGAGGAATCACTTCAGGTTGATGTGTTTTTAAGTCTTTGTTATTGGTTTTCTCCCTGCTATGCACGCTTATGATTCATGAGCGTTCTGTAGTTCAATTTGACCAGTGAGTTGTTAATACTGGTGTTTTCCTCTTTTTAATAGATGTTTCTGCCAGACGGTGTTTGTGTAAAAACAAGAGTCACTAGCACGTTTACACAGAAATATTAAGTCTTAAACAACCATAAATAAAGTATTATATTTTCAGATGTAAGCTCAATTAGACCTACTGAAGATCAAGCCCAGTAGAACTAAAGGCTATTACTTTTTTTCTCCTGTTATTTCTTACAATATTGGATGTTGATTTTGTAAGTCTTGCGTTGCATGAAAACACAAGTAGGAAAGGTTGTCTGACAACAAAAGACAAAAGTGTTGCCCGCCTGTGTCCGTCCATTCAATTAGCAGTAGTTCTTTAGGCAAACGTGATCAATAAAGTCAAACCGCTGATCTCACAACTCACAATCAAATTAGACAAAAATCCCATTTAGTGGGCAACATCTGAAGGCCAAATGTAAACATCACGTGTCACTCATTCAATTTGACCTTCAAATTGCTTACAGATGCTCTTTATAAGGACGTTTTATTATTATTTGATTAGTAATTAAGAAGCTTTCTGCGTGAAGTTATGACAATGTACGTGTGTAGTGTGCATATGTATGGATATATTTATAATTGATGTATTTACAAGTTCAATAAGTTTGTACATAGAGTGAACAGGTAGTTCTAACTCAGAATAATTTATGATTTAAAGAATAGCGGTGGGATTAAATAAGTGTAAACTTCTTCTCACTCCTTTTCAAATATGTAAAAAAATAAAATAAAAAAAAGTCCAATGCTTATTTGTTTTCGTTTTTTATTTTCCATTGTTTTCATTTTGTTATGATGGCTATTAAGGTTTTATCACAGCAAAGGATGAGGCTTGCTCTTGTTTTTTTTGCATATTTGAAAAATAATATATCAATCAATCAATCAATCAAAAGTTATCGTTAGGTAAATGATAATAAAACTAATTCAAAACGGGTTGCAAAGGCTCCTAATTTGTCAGCTGATGTATGCGGTAAAAAATTGGCTCATTATTATTTCAAAACTATTATTAATCTACTAGTAATAATGTCCTCTTACTATCTGGTTACTTTCTGTTGTAACATGATTATATCTACACTTTTGTTAAAATGTGATAAGCACTTCTTTTTTTTTTTTGTCTAGTTAACATTAGTTTTTCGGTAATACAACACATTTTTGGTATTGGTCCAATACCAAGTAGTTACAGGGGCAGTATTGGTTATACGAATGCTAATCTTTGAATGATTACATTTTTGACCACTATAATAGTTAGAGATGTCCAATAATATCGGGTTGCCGATATTATCGGCCGATAAATGCATTTAAATGTAATATCGGAAATTATCGGTATCGGTTTCAGAAAGTAAAATGTATGACTTTTTAAAACCTCCTGACGTAGGGAGAAGTACAGAGCGCCCAAAAACCTTAAAGGCACTGCCTTTAGGTGCCGGCCCAATCACAGAATATCTACGGCTTTTTACACACACACGTGAAGCCATACAGGTCGCACTGAGGGTGGCCGTATAAACAACTTTAACAAATATGTGCCACACTGTGAACCCACACCAAACAAGAACGACAAACACATTTTGGGAGAATATCCGCACCGTAACACAACATAAACACAACGGAACAATACCCTTGCAGCACTAACTCTTCCGGGACGCTACAATTAACACCATCCCACCTAAACCTCCTCATCCTCTCTCAGGGAGAACATATCCCAAATTCCAAGCTGTTAAAAAAAAATTGACTTTGTGACTTCAATAATAAATATGGCAGTGCCATGTTGGCATTTCTTTCCATAACTTGAGATGATTTATTTTGGAAAACCTTGTTACATTGTTTAATGCATCCAGCGGGGCATCACAACAAAATGATGCATAAAATTGTGTTCATTCCACGACTGTATATATATATATCGGTGTCGGTTGATATCGGAATCGATATTTAAGAGTTGGACAATATTGGATATGGGCAAAAAAGCCATTATCGGACATCTCTAATTGTGGGTCATTTTTTCAATGTGCTTGTGTGCCTGCAGCAAAGACACAAATGCGTCTGTGGTGCATGGAGAGACAGAACTACAGGACCATCATCACCAACAAATCCAAGAAGAAACGGGAGCAGCTTATGGGCTTCCTGAAAACGTGAGGCCACACTAGTCACAATCTTCATATTTATTTAGTTGAATTAGGACAATGCATATTCACCAAATAAAGCGACAGTGTAAATATGCCAGAGTTAGCACAATAGCTCATTTTCATCCGTTGCCCTAAGGCAGGTTGATACAGTAAACATTCAACAGGTCATGATACAAAAGAATACATAACTCACAAGACATTACACATTACAAGCATACCCTAAGCACATACCATGGACAAAAAAGTAAAAAAAGCAACAAACAAAAAAAAGCCAAGTGAATAATCTAACTGTGCGTGCATGTCTGATTAGTTTTCAACCCCTGTTTCAGTGCAGTTTGAAATGTTAAATAGGTGTCACAGTTTCTTACATGGGCTGGGAGCCTGTTCCATGACTTTATGTCTCTGATAGACCCCACCATTTGGCCAAATTTAGTCCTGCACCTTTGTACGCTGCCGTCCTCTTTGCTCACTGCTCTGGTCTTTACATGACTGCTCTTATTTTTTATTAATAAAATCTATCAAGGGAGGGGGAGCAAGTTTATTTACAAGTCTAAAGATGAGGCAAGCATCCATGAATATCTGATAATTATCTAAATCCAAAATATTACACTTACTTAAAATGTTACAATAATGACACTTTAGAGGCTTTTTGTCTAGAATGTTACAGTATATTAGTAGAAAAACTGCTATTGATATCAAATAAATACAGGGCCAGTATTGCAGATAAAGATATCACATTTTTCAAGAGAAACAAAATAAATTAATTCAAAAATGTATTCCTTTATATTGCATTACATTCAAATCCTTACTATACAGGTCTAATATTGATACAGTAGTACAGTACCTCAACTAGGCTTAAAAGGGAAGTGCCATTTTTTGGGGAATTTTACCTGCGATTCACAATCTTGATGCAAGACAAGACACATACAGAACATTTTTCTTTTTTTTAATGCATTTAAACTCGTAAATAAAAGTCTGCTTACAATGGTGTCAATGTGAGGTCTTCTCTACCGCCCAGAAATCCCTCTAAAAAAACATCCAAAAAGCACCAACATTGCTCCATTTACATTTTGTGACCTGAATATTAACCAATATCTTCGGGTTTGTCTCTGTGCGATATAGAAAATTACTAAATGGTGATATTGGAGTATTTGTTCTCACGCAGTTGCTTTTAGCTGCTGGCATTACAATACAGGCGTTTTCCACTCTTTCTTGTTTCTCCTCACAGAGACATAAAACAAGCGCACCTTCTCACATACGTCATACGCCCTCGCGGAGCAGAAAGGTAGCGGCATGGGTAACGTTAGCTGTGGTGCGAGTGGTAATACGAGAGAGAGAAGGTGCGAATCTGGTAACGAATGAAGGAAGAATTCATTCCCAAGAAAAACAGCAGAGGGTCCATCGTCTGGCGGTGGTTTGGCTTCAAGCGGGAAGATGTTGAACAGACAACTGTAGTATGTCAAGTGTGGGGCAAAAGCGTTGCTACAAAAAGTAGCATTACTGCTAATATGTAGCATTATTTGAAAAGTCGCCCGCTAGAGAATGAAGAGTGTTAGAAACTCCGCATGTCAACATCTCCGTTCGGTGCCACACCAAAACATGCAGAAGCAACCATTTCCACATCAACACCATATGAAAAAAATAGTCAACAACAGAAGGAGATAACGTCCGCAGGAACCTACCACATAGCGAAGGACATACACTATTTGATATCCTATTATTAGGGGTGTAACGGTACGTGTATTTGTATTGAACAGTTTCGGTACGGGGGTTTCGGTTCAGTACGGGGGTGTACCGAACGAGTTTCTAAGCTAACGTCTTAACAAGCTGCTTTGCTTCTTCTGCCTCTGTCTCAGCACCCAGCATTGTCCCACCCACACAACCATCTGATTGGTTGCAACCGTAGCGGAAACAGCCAATCAGCACTGCGTATTCAGAGCGCATGTAGTAAATGCTTCAGCGTCGAGCAGATAAGTGTTTAGCAGGTGAGCAGAAGGCAGCGTACTCTCCCCAAATGATAATAAACACATCCCAGTCAACTACTACTAACATCACTATGAGCCTGTTGACCTTCTAGAAACTTAAACTGCAGCTCAGCTCGCTCGCAGTTCTGGCTTAAGGTGAAGGCTAATTAGCTTTTAGCGTAACGTTAGCTCATTTTGCGGGGTGTGTGTGTGTTTTACGGACAGAAAATTTTTGAATGGCAGGGTCCCTGCTATCACATGTTGATAAAAATATAACATTTACATATTAAAAATCAACTACAGGCTTTCCAAATGCTGTAATAAATTAAGCATGATGAGTTGACTTGAAACTGTTTAATGTTGCACTTTTTATATGTTGAAGAAAAGTTTTGTCATTTTATTTAATCTGAGCAACAATTTGAGGCAGTTTAATGTGGATTAACGTGGGCAGAATTATTATAGTGTTCCCAATGTTAAAAGGATAAAGTCATTGTTTACAAATTTGGTAAATAAATAACCAAAAAAATTCTATTTTTTTGTTTTCTTACTGTACCGAAAATGAACCGAACAGTGACCTTTAAACCGAGGTACGTACCGAACCAAAATTTTTGTGAACCATTACACCCCTACCTATTACGCAGTTATTTTTTATTTCACAGTTATTGAAATATCTTGTGTGACATCATGCACAAAAGTGCACTTTATTTGTTTTAAACTAATGTAATGGCGTTCTGTACAAAAAGTGCACTTTAATTTAATGTTGTTTTGATATGTCATCTTAGTGACATCATGCAAAAAAGTGCACCAATAGCTTGTTTTAAAAAAGGCTCTGACAACTTTCACTTTCTGTTTAGAAATGACATGAATGTTTCTGCCACTGTTTAATAACAGCTAAATAAATACACTTTTGTTCAACTGACTTAGTTGTGATTTCCCTCTCAGCATGAAAGTTTAAAAGTAGCATATATTAATGCAGTATGAAGAAGAATGTTCTAATGTAGACACATAGAATCATCATACTGCTGTGATTATATGCATCATGTGTTCATTCAAGGCTAAGGCAAAATATCCAGATATATATGGTGTATCGCAATGTGGCCTAAAAATACCGAGATATTAAAAAAGGCCGTATCACCCAGCCCTAATCGACGCCATTAGTCGGTGTAGCAAATGTCTCAGTGAACCCCATAAGAGCTGCCTAAAACATCTAGTCTTACTGGCCAGCATTAGCTTATAGCGAGAGATGGACATAACTTTGTTTTCCAACCATGGAAAGGAAGAAAAAGAGTGTGAAGCACAGAGCTGGGAAGAAAAAGTGGATGATAGTCATTGAATAAACAAATAATTCAAAACATGACAGGCGTGTTGCTAACTTGGCAAATAAATTACAGCATAACACTGCGAGTTAGCACCATACTGAAGCAGAACGAGTCTAACGGCAGCCAAAAATAGTGTTGTCCTGATACCAACATTTTGGTATTATACCAAATGTATTTTGATACTTGTCAAAAAAAGGGGACCTCAAAAATGGCATTATTTTTACAGAAAATATGATGAACATTAAATATGTTTCTTACTGCACTCATAAAAAAATGATGTGAAAGGTATCTGAATCCAGCTTTCTCAACTGTATATATTGGCACATGATCAATAAAGATGTACTTAACCACTGCCCTCTTGAGCCTTTTAGCATCTATGGAATCCTTTGAGTATTTTGCATGCTCCTCAGAAAACCTTGAATGGTCGGTTGCTTGTGAGTGAGGACACTTGCATTAGTTTACACCACGTGGGCGTTTTAAATCCGCTAATATTCTAATAATTGGCAACTGGCCCACCAGCTGTATGTGGTGTCTATGTATCTACATGGGTACTAAAGGGGAGCTAGTTAACCACCACCTTTGGCGAGGCATGGTTTAAAGCACAGCAGTACTTCAGTGTTAATAGTTTTACCTTTATCATTAGATAAGGGACAAGCAGTAGAAAATGGATGGATTAAAAATATTTTTAGCAAACCAGTAATTGTAATCTGCAAATGATGTGTTGTTGCTGAGTGTCGGTGCTGTCTAGAGCTCGGCAGAGTAACCGTGTAATACTCTTCCATATCAGTAGGTGGCAGCCGGTAGCTAATTGCTTTGTAGATGTCGGAAACAGCGGGAGGCAGCGTGAAGGTAAAAAGGTATCTAATGCTTAAACCAAAAATGAACAAAAGGTGAGTGCCTCTAAGAAAAGGCTTTGAAGTTTAGGGAAAGCTACGCAGAACGAAACTAAAACTGAACTGGCTACAAAGTAAACAAAAACAGAATGCTGGACGACAGCAAAGACTTACTGTGGAGCAAACTTTAGATGTTGCGGACACATCTGCTAGCGTTAGCTGTAGCGAGCTAACTAGCCCAGCTTGTAGCAGCCCTAATCGGCCTACAAGCTACGGTGTACCGGTTGAGACGCATAATAGATTTAGCCCTTTAGCTAGTCCTACACCCCAGTCTACCGGGCACCACACTTTAGTCATAGGGGACTCCATCACCCGAAACATAAAGCTTAGCAAACCAGCCACAATTAAGTGTATTCCCGGGGGCAGAGCACCTGACATTGAAGCTAATCTTAGGGAGCTAACTCGCAACAGGTCTAGTAAACACGTACGGCAGGCTAACCGCACCACTAGTTATGCGAATATAGTAATACACGTTGGCTCCAATGACGTTAGGATGAGACAATCAGAGATTACAAAGAGAAACATAGCCAGGGCTTGTAATCTCGCCAGAAAGATGTCCAGGAATCGAGTAATTGTCTCTGGCCCCCTGCCTGGGAGAGGCAATGATGAGAGATATAGCAGATTAGTCTCTCTTAACAGGTGGCTGGATAGCTTCTGCAGACAACAGGGATTTACGTTTATTGATAATTGGCCCTCTTTCTGGGGCAAACCTGGCTTGCTGAGGAGAGACGGCCTTCACCCTAACCAGGAAGGCGCTATCCTCTTGTCTCGGAACATAGACTTCGCATTGAGCCACATTTGACTAACTGCACTAGAGCAAGCCCGGTCACAGGCAATTACAGAGCCTGCTAGCCTGGGTATGGAGTCAGTTAAGTTAGAACTAGCCAGCGCCAGGCTGGATGATCCCTGTACACATAGCAATTTTCGTAGAATAATACACAACTCACAAAATGTTTTTTCTACTGTGTCTATGACTACGTCAGAGTTAGACATGCGTTCTACTGAGGTGGCAAATTATGATGCGTTCAGTTTATCGCAGCGCCAAGTAGACAATCTGAAAATTCCCGTCATATCAATTCCTAGATATGGTCGTAATTATTTTAAGTACACTGCGCATAATAAACGCAACATTATTAATATTGCTACTACGGATAATTTTATCAACAACTCCTTAAAACAGCCCACTACCTATAATATGGGCTTTCTAAACATCAGATCTTTGTCTCCCAAAACGTTATTAGTCAATGAGGTCATTAGAGACAACAACCTTAACGTCATCGGTCTTAGCGAAACCTGGCTTAAACCAGACGACTTTTTTGCGATAAATGAGGCATCCCCTCCTAACTATACGAATGCGCATATTGCCCGTCACCTCAAAAGGGGAGGGGGTGTCGCACTAATATACAACGAAAACTTTAACTTTAGTCCTAACTTAAATAATAAATATAAATCGTTTGAGGTGCTTTCTATGAAGTCTGCCACACCTCTGCCTCTGTGCCTGGCCGTTATCTACCGCCCCCCAGGGCCCTATTCGGACTTTATTAGTGAATTCTCAGAGTTTGTTGCTGATCTAGTGACGCACGCCGATAATATAATCATAATGGGGGACTTTAATATCCATATGAATACCCCATTGGACCCACCGTGGGTGGCGCTCCAGACTATAATTGATAGCTCTGGTCTTACACAAATAATAAATGAACCGACGCATCGCAGCGGTAATACGATAGACCTAGTGCTTGTCAGAGGTATCACCGTCTCCAAAGTTATGATACTCCCGTATACTAAAGTAATGTCCGATCATTACCTTATAAAATTCGAAGTTCAGACTCATGTTCGGCAAGCTAATAATAATAATAACTGCTATAGCAGCCGCAACATTAATGCTGCCACAACGACGACTCTTGCGGACCTACTGCCCTCGGTAATGGCACCGTTCCCAAAGTATGTGGGCTCTATTGATAACCTCACTAACAACTTTAACGACGCCCTGCGCGAAACCATTGATAGTATAGCACCGCTGAAGTTAAAAAAGGCTCCAAAAAGGCGTACGCCATGGTTTACTGAAGAAACTAGAGCTCAGAAATTATTATGTAGAAAGCTGGAACGCAAATGGCGCACGACTAAACTTGAGGTGCACCATCAAGCATGGAGTGATAGTTTAATAACTTATAAACGCATGCTTACCTTAGCTAAAACTAATTATTACTCAAATCTCATCCGCATTAATAAAAACGATCCCAAATTTTTGTTTAGTACAGTAGCATCGCTAACCCAACAAGGGACTCCTTCCAGTAGCTCCACCCATTCGGCAGATGACTTTATGAAGTTCTTTAATAAGAAAATTGAACTTATTAGAAAGGAGATTAAAGACAATGCGTCCCAGCTACAACGGGGTTATAGTAACACAGATACGATTGTATATACGGCGGATACTGCAAATATCCAAAATAGTTTCTCTCGTTTTGATGAAATAACATTAGAAGGATTGTTACAACGTGTAAATGGAATAAAACAAACAACATGTTTACTTGACCCACTTCCTGGGAAACTTATCAAGGAGCTTTTTGTATTATTAGGTCCATCAGTGCTAAATATTATAAACTTATCACTTTCCTCGGGCACTGTTCCCGTTGCATTCAAAAAAGCGGTTATTCATCCTCTCCTTAAAAGACCTAACCTCGATCCTGACCTCATGGTAAACTACCGACCGGTGTCTCACCTTCCCTTTATTTCGAAAATCCTCGAAAAAATTGTTGCAGAGCAGCTAAATGAGCACTTAGCGTTTAACAATCTATGTGAAACCTTTCAATCCGGTTTCAGGGCAAATCACTCGACTGAGACAGCCCTCGCAAAACTGACTAATGATCTATTGCTAACGATGGACTCTGATGCGTCATCTATGTTGCTGCTCCTCGATCTTAGCGCTGCTTTCGATACCGTCGATCATAATATTTTATTAGAGCGTATCAAAATACGAATTGGTATGTCAGACTCAGCCCTGTCATGGTTTAACTCTTATCTTACTGATAGGATGCAGTGCGTCTCCTATAACAGGGTGACCTCGGACTATGTTAAGGTAACGTGTGGAGTTCCCCAGGGTTCGGTCCTTGGCCCTGTACTCTTCAGCATCTACATGCTGCCGCTAGGTGACGTCATACGCAAATACGGTATTAGCTTTCACTGTTATGCTGATGACACCCAACTTTACATGCCCCTAAAGCTGACCAACACGCCGGACTGTAGTCAGTTGGAAGCGTGTCTTAATGAAATTAAACAATGGATGTCCGCTAACTTTTTGCAACTTAATGCCAAAAAAACGGAAATGCTGATTATCGGTCCTGCTAGACACCGACCTCTATTTAATAATACAACTTTAACTTTTGACAACCAAATAATAAAAAAAGGTGACTCTGTAAAAAATCTGGGTATTATCTTCGACCCAACTCTCTCCTTTGAGACACACATTAAAAGCGTTACTAAAACGGCCTTCTTTCATCTCCGTAATATCGCTAAAATTCGCTCCATTTTGTCCACTAAAGACGCCGAGATCATTATCCATGCGTTTGTTACGTCTCGTCTCGATTACTGTAACGTATTATTTTCGGGTCTCCCCATGTCTAGCATTAAAAGATTACAGTTGGTACAAAATGCGGCTGCTAGACTTTTGACAAGAACAAGAAAGTTTGATCATATTACGCCTGTACTGGCTCACCTGCACTGGCTTCCTGTGCACTTAAGATGTGACTTTAAGGTTTTACTACTTACGTATAAAATACTACACGGTCTAGCTCCAGCCTATCTTGCCGATTGTATTGCACCGTATGTCCCGGCAAGAAATCTGCGTTCAAAAGACTCCGGCTTATTAGTGATTCCTAGAGCTCAAAAAAAGTCTGCGGGCTATAGAGCGTTTTCCGTTCGGGCTCCAGTACTCTGGAATGCCCTGCCGGTAACAGTTCGAGATGCTACCTCAGTAGAAGCATTTAAGTCTCATCTTAAAACTCATCTGTATACTCTAGCCTTTAAATAGACCTCCTTTTTAGACCAGTTGATCTGCCGCTTCTTTTCTTTCTCCTATGTCCCCCCCTCCCTTGTGGAGGGGGTCCGGTCCGATGACCATGGATGAAGTACTGACTGTCCAGAGTCGAGACCCAGGATGGACCGCTCGTCGGGACCCAGGATGGACCGCTCGCCTGTATCGGTTGGGGACATCTCTACGCTGCTGATCCGCTTGAGATGGTTTCCTGTGGACGGGACTCTCACTGCTGTCTTGGAGCCACTATGGATTGAACTTTCACAGTATCATGTTAGACCCGCTCGACATCCATTGCTTTCGGTCCCCTAGAGGGGGGGGGTTGCCCACATCTGAGGTCCTCTCCAAGGTTTCTCATAGTCAGCATTGTCACTGGCGTCCCACTGAATGTGAATTCTCCCTGCCCACTGGGTGTGAGTTTTCCTTGCCCTTTTGTGGGTTCTTCCGAGGATGTTGTAGTCGTAATGATTTGTGCAGTCCTTTGAGACATTTGTGATTTGGGGCTATATAAATAAACATTGATTGATTGATTGATTGAAAGACGGCGTCCACAATGTACATCCGAACGTGACATGACAATCAACAAAGAAGGATATAAGCAACTGAAATATCCTTGATTGCTAAAACAAATTAGATGCGGCAAATATCACTCAAAGAAAGACATGAACCTGCTTCAGGAAAATACCAAAAAGACAAAAAACACCAAAATAGGACCTCATCACAAGAAGTAAAACACTACACACAGGAAAACAGCAAAAAAAAAGTCCATATAAGTCAGGGCGTGATGTGACAGGGGGTGACCGTACACATACTTTGAGACAAGAGCTATAATGCTGCATGCTTGGTTATGCTTTAAAGTCATATCCAACAATTGGGACAAAGACTTTTTACCGTCAACTGAGTTTCATTTTTTAATGATTTCTGCTGGTGGTGTGCCTTTGCCTTTTTTTAACGCAAAAAATGTGCCTTGGCTCAAAAAAGGTTGAAAAACACTGCTCTAAAGTATATGCTTCACATTAATATTACATTACTTCATAAAACTAATGTAGGGTTTACTACTACATTCTATTATATTGTTTTGTATAATATTTTGTATTAAAAGGTATATTTTTATTTTTCAAACGCATATTAGGGGAACTGCACTTTTATAGATGTTTGCCAGTCGTTCACAATCATTATGAAAGACATGAAAACGGATGACTTTTTCTTTTTTAATGCATTCTAACTCATAAATAAACATAAATAAGAGTCTTCTTGCACCGGAGTCAATGGGAGTTCCTCTATTGCGCCCATAAAACCCAATAAGAAAAAAATCCACAAAGCACCAACAATACTCCATTTACATTTCCTGACTAGAATAATTAAACGAGTGTTAGTGATATTGATATTGTAAGCGTTAACGCAGACAAACTATTATTAGCGACGCCGAGATCACAACCTTGTGTGCCAATGTTGACACGATCGACTGATCGGCTGCTTCCTCATTTCCTTGCTCGTCAAACTTTATCATAGCTCACCTGGAAAGGAAACATTTCGATAAGTTGGTCAATTTAACTACACGAAAAAATGCTTGGTCCCTTCCTCCCCCTCCACCCCCGCCTTCGCGAGGAAATTATGACTAATTCTTCATCTAAATGGGAATATATGAACATCCCAGCAGTCCCCATTCTAATAAAAGCAGACATTGTACAGTAAGGGATGTTTTATTGTTTGTTGGCTTTTATAAATGTAACAGGGTTAATTATGGCATGTAAATATAATGTTGTTGGCTTTTGTAAATATAACAGGGTTAATTATGGCATGTAAATATAATGTTGTTGGCTTTTATAAATGTAACAGGGTTAATTATGGCATGTAAATATAATGTATTGTATACTGTTGTATTATTTTTACAATTAGACAAAATGTTTAAGTTATATGAAAATACCTGAAAGTTGTTTGATGTTTTGTCAATACCTCTTTATATTAGTGGACACTAGGGCTGGGCGATACATCGATATATTCGATATATCGCGGGTTTGTCTCTGTGCGATATAGAAAATGACTATATCGTGATATTCCAGTATACGTTCTCACGCAGTTGCTTTTAGCTGCAGGCATTACACTACATGCCTATCCCCATCTTTCTTGTCTCTCCTTCTCACAGAGACTTAAAACAAGCGCACTTTCTTACATACGTCACATACTGTCACGTGTGCAACGTCACACGCTCCCGCGGAGCAGACAGGTAGAGACATGGTAACGTTAGCTGTGATGGTAACGGTGTGGGTGGTAGTACGAGAGAGAGAAGGTTTCGAATCTGGTAACAAATGAAGAATTCCTTCTCAAGAAAAACAGCACAGGGTCCATCGCCTGGAGGTGGTTTGGCTTCAAGCGGGAAGATGCTGAACAATTATGCGGCAAAAGCATCGCTACAAAAAGTAGCACTACTGCTAATGTAGCATCATTTCAAAAGTTACCCGCTAGAGAATAAGGAGTGCTTCAAACTCCACATGACTACTATTTCCAGGTCAACACTGTATGAAAAAAATAGTCAAAAGAAGGCGATAACGTCCGCAGGAACCTACCACACCGTGAAGGACATATACTATTTGATTTCCTATTACGCAGCTCATTTTTATTTGACAGTTATTGAAATATCTTGTGTGACATCATGCACAAACGGGCACTTTCTTTGTTTTAAACTAATGTAGCGGCGTTCTATACAAAAAGTGCACTTTAATTGAGTGTTGTTTTGATATGTCATCTTACTGACATTACGCAGTAAAGTGCACTCATAGCTTGTTTTAAAATGTCTCTGACAACCTTGCACTTTTTGGGGGAAATTACATGTTTGTGCCACTGCTTAATAACTCTTTAATAAATACACTTTTAGTTGTGATTTCCCTCTCTGCATAAAAGTTTAAAATTAGCATATATTAATGCAATATGAAGAAGAATGTTTTAATGTAGACACATAGAATCATCATACTGCTGTGATTATATGCATCAAGTGTTTATTCAAGGCTAAGGCAAAATATCCAGATCCATATAGTGTATTGACATGGCCTAAAAATATTGAGATATTAATAAAAGGCCATATTGCCCTGCCCTAGTGGACATGCCTTTCTACTTCCCTTTTGTCCGCGATATCAACGAGAGAGGTAGGCATCTATGCGACGACAGAAAAGTGTATTTGTCTCATTAAGGACTTGATTTCACTATTTCTTGTTCTGTATTGTTACACTTGTGTAGGGGCTTGACGATTGGAAAAAAAATACTGACAATGTTTGTATTTCCTGTATTGTCAGGTATGTTTTTATTTCACTGTGTTGTCGTACGTAACGCCCTTTTATCCACGATATCAACCGGAGAGGGGCTTGACGATTGGCAGAAGAATATTGCCAACATTTGTATTTCCTGTATTGACAGCTGCATTGCCACAAGTAAAGTGCAGTTGAGCAGCAACCCCTGGTGTTGGTTGTGTTTATTAAAGTTTATTAAAGCAGGGGAAAAGAACACAGGTTACATAAAGCCTGCAGTGAGTAATAATCAGCGATTGAGTTGAAAAAAAGCGAACATTGTGATGTTTGTGAAATTAATGCGCCACATATGCTTAAAATGACCAAAATACGTAAACATTAAATGTTATTACAACACATATATACTTACATCATGTATATAAAACCTTAATGAAGGTGTTTGGATGTTTTTTCAAATGCTTCATAGGTAGCGCAGCTACCATCGGCTTCTTTTTATCGCTTTTATTTACTATTTAGAATGCATTAGAAAAAAATACATCTATCCTCATGTCTTACATAATGATTGTGAACGATTTCCCAAAAAAGTGTCAAATTGTGCTGTTTTGGGGGGAAACATCAATGACGTTGATTAATTATGGGAGACGTTGATTTTGGATACAAGTGTTTTGAGTTAAGAGCTCATTCACAGACATGAACAAGCATAAGTAGCTGTACCGGTGTACCACGTGTTAATTAGTTAGTTAGTTTATTATTTCTTCGGTCAGTGGTCAAAAAAATAAACAAACAGTTTTACATTCATTAATTGATCATTTTACAAATCAAATGGGTTTAGGCTGAAGTTGAGCACTTATTTTGCCTAACCCTATAAACTACTAGATGTGGTAGAACCAGGAGACACGGGGCTCTGATCTTGATCTTGATCTTGATAGAATGTGAAATATCCTTTACACAACATATTACAAATACATCTTTTACACAACATGAACACTGTTCAAATATATACACAGTAAAGACAGTAGTGAAATATCCCTGTACACATGTTGGTTAAATATTTGTACCAATAACATACTATAAACAAACACGTACATTATTCTCGGATTTCAGCGGTTTAAGCGATTCAACAGATTATGCATGTATTGAAACAGATGGTCGGAGTATGGAGCCAGATAGCGAGAACGAAATTGAAGAAAAAACTGAAGCTATTGAGTGAATAGCTATTGACGCTATTCGGCCATAGCGTGGGTGTACCTAATGAAGTGGCCCATAGCATGGCTGCCTTATTAGCATCGCCGGTAAAACTTGCGGACCAAACGATCAGGACTTTTGTATCTTGTGATACTGGTGGGACTTAAATCCGTCGATTGGTAAGTGTTTGTTTCGCATTAAATGTGGGTATCTAGTTTCAAATGTACATACAGCTAGCGTAAATAGCATGTTAGCATCGATTAGCGTAGCATGTTAGCATCGATTAGCTGGCAGTCATGCCGTGACCAAATATGTCTGATTAACACATAAGTCAACAACATCAACAAAACTCACCTTTGTGATTTCGTAGACTTAATCTTTGCAAATGCATCTGCAGGTTATCCATACATCTCTGTGCCATGTCTGTCTTAGCATCGCCGGTCAAATGTGAAGACACTTGGGCACATTCAATGGGGGTCTGGCGGCAGACACTTTCGCATCTTCGGGCCAGTGGTGCAACTTGAATCCCTCCCTGTTAGTGTTGTTACACCCTCCGACAACACACCGACGAGGCACGATGTCTTCAAGGTTCCAAAAAATAGTCGAAAAAACGGAAAATAACAGAGCTGAGACCCGGTGTTTGTAATGTGAAAATTTATATGGCGGGTGTGTTACCTCGGTGACGTCACGTTCTGACGTCATCGTTAAAAGACCGATAAACAGAAAGGCGTTTAATTTGCCAAAATTCACCCATTTACAGTTCGGAAATCGGTTAAAAAAATACATGGTCTTTTTTCTGAAACATCAAGGTATATATTGACGCTTGCATAGGTTTGGTGATAATGTTCCCCTTTAAGGCATCAACCAAGCGTAATAACGTATCATAATATATCTATTGATTTATTTGTTGCATTTATTCTCATAAAAGGCTTATTAAAAGGGTAGACATACCGATAGGAGCTTCAATGAAATGAATATGACATGTACTAAATAATGTTTAGTACATGCCATAATCATTTGATTGAATATATAAAATATCCATCCATCCCTTTTCAACTGCCTGTCCTTTTTTTCGGGGGGTCGCGGGTAGTGCTGGAGCATACTTGCCAACCCTCCCAATTTTCCTGGGAGAGTCACGAATTTCAGTGCCCCTCCCGAAAATCTCCCAAGGCAACCATTCTCACAAAATTTTTACGGAAAACAATATTGGGGGGGGGTGTCTTTAGCGTCTTCTCTCACCTGAAACCTTCACCCTTTAACGGCCGAATGCAGGCTGTCCTCAGCAACGTCCGCACGCTGTCCTCAGTCACGTGTGCATGGTGTCCTCAGTCACGTCCGTCTTTCCTCCATACAAACAGCGTGCCGGCCCGATCACATAACATCTGCGGCTTTTGGAAAACACACAAGGTGCACACACAACAAGCTATCTGGATTCCATAAGAGATTCAATAAGGAATTGGTTTTATAAGAGGATTCGCTAATGGCATCGACATCGATAATTTCTTAACGAACATCATCCCTATCCTCCTTTTATTTATAAATATATGTATATACTGTATAGGGATGGGCGATATATCAATACATACAATATATCACGGGTTTGTCTCTGAGCGATATAGAAAATGACTATATCGTAATATTCGAACTTTCATGTCATACGACACATAGGTGTCCGCCCTTGCAGAGCAGAGAGGCAGTAGCATGGGCTACGTTAAATGCTTATGTATGTACAAGAGAAAGAAGGTGCGGATCTGGTAACAAATGAAGGAAGACTTCATTCCAAATAAAAACAGCAGGGTTTCCATCGTCTGGCGGTGGTTCGGCTTTAAGTGGGAATATGTCGAACAGACAACCGTAATTTGTCAAGTGTGGGGGGGAAAAACGTTGCTATAAAAAGTAGCATTACTGCTAATATGTAGCATCATTTGAAAAGTCACTCGCTAGAGAATGAAGAGAATTTCATAACCTTTGTAACATACCACATAGTGAAGGACGAATACTATTTGATTTCCTATTATGCAGCACATTTTTATTTGACACTTAAAATGTCTCTGACAATCTTGCACTTTATGTTTTGGAAATGACTTGAATGTTTGTGCCATTGCTTGATAACTTCAATAAATACACTTTTGGTCAATGGACTTAGTTGTGATTTCCCTCTCTGCATGAAAGTTTAAAAGTAGCATATATTAATGCAGTATGAAGAAGAATGTTTGAATGTAGACACATAGAATCATCATACTGCTGTGATTATATGCATCAAGTGTTCATTCAATGCCAAGGGAAAATATCATAATATATAACGTATATCGCAATATGGCATAAAAATATCGCGGTAATAATAAAAGCCAATATTGCCCAGCCCTAATATATATATATATATCAGTGTCGGCCCTGCGATGAGGTGGCGACTTGTCCAGGGTGTAGCCCGCCTTCCGCCATTGTGCAGCTGGGATAGGGTCCATCACACTCTTGCCAACCATGAGACCTCAGAATTAGGGAGATATTCAAAAGGCCCATAGGGGGGTGGTGTATATATATGAAAACACATATATATATAATTATGTTATATATATATATATATATATATATATATATATATATATATATATATATATATATATATATATAAGAAATACTTGAATTTCAGTGAATTACAGCTATATATATACATATAGCTGTAAGCACTAAAATTCAAGTATTTATTTAATTGTATATATGAATATACAGTATATAAGAAATATTTGAATTTCAGTGAATTACAGCTATATATGTATATATATATTTTTTTTTATATATATACATATATGTATACATATATATTTATGTATATACATATATATAAATATATAAATATACATACACATATATATACATAAATCTTTATGTATATAAATATATATATATATAAATAAATATATGTATATAAAAATATATATGTATATATATATACAAATATATATTTATATATATAAAATATATATGTAGATATATATTTATATATATATATATACATATTTATATATATATTTATACCCCCCCCCCTGCGGGCCTTTTGAATATCTCCCTAATTCTGAGGTCTCAAGGTTGGCAAGTCTGGGGGTACACCCTGGACAAGTCGCCACCTTACCGCATGGCAAATATGTAATATTTCCCCGAGAAATGATTATAAAGTGTAATGTTTGAGTATATATATGTTGTACACGACAAGGCGGGAATGTAATGGCCGCCATTGCTAACATCTTATGCTAACGTTAGCTTACCTGTCGCCTTACCTTTCAAAGTGTCAAGAACGCACGCTGAGCAGTATTACACGCCACAGTCTCCACTTTGCTGCAGCGCTCCGCTTTTCTTTTTTTTTAGCTGCCCTCAGTCTCATTTGAGTGAGTAAAAATAAACACTTTGTCATTAAGTCACTCGCCGTCGTGGTTATGTCGCGCGATACCTAGTGGTGCGTTCAAGCGGTGTGGGTTTTCCCACACTTCTCACTGTGCTTGTGTTTTTATGTGGGACAAACGTACTTTTTGATAGAGTTTATGTGTTGGGTCTCACTAGATTGTGTTCCGACTTGCGTTTTTGTGCCAGCAGAATATTTTCTCGGATCTTTAGAAAAGAAGTTGCTGCTCTCTCTCTCCCTCTCCTCCTTCAAGCGAAGTGCGCACGCCGCTCTGCAAGTGCCCCCCCCACACCCACTATTTAGATCCACGCTGCATCCCCACAACACCTGCGCGGATTTTCACGGATGACATTTGCCGCCTTCACGCACCACCGCGGCGTGTTCGGCAGGTGTGGAACGCCATGTACTGGCGGGCTTTCCCGCCCCACGGCCGGAGAGGACACGCTGGATCCACGCGGAGCGCGCCCACGACCCTCGGAAAAAGGTGAACATCGTCAGCAAGTCCTGCGAGGAAGGGAGAGGAGCTCAGAGGACACACAGGATCTGTCGAGGAGGAGACACCAGACTGAAGAGATGGTAGAGAAGTAAGTGCTACCAACATGGAACCTTTTCTGCATGTTTGCCAGGGATGCTCACTGGAAATATGTATTTTTTTTGTAAGATCTCGCATGAATTTTATTATTTCAAAATAGTCAAAATATTTATGGTGACTTTTATTTATATATTACATTTTTTATTTATTTAACGAAAAATGTAATATAGGATATTCATCGTATAATTAGGGACCGAATGTCCCTTTGGGACAGAGGACCCTATTGTATTTCTAAGGTTTTATTATTAGGGACCAAATGTCCCTTTGGGACATAGGACCCTATTGTATTTCTAAGGTTGTATTCTTTATTATCATTATTATTATTATTATTATTATTAGGTACTGAATGTCCCATTGGGACAGAGGACCCTATTGTATTTCTAAGGTTTTATTATTAGGGACCAAATGTTCCTTTGGGACAGAGGACCCTATTGTATTTCTAAGGTTGTATTCTTTATTATTATTATTATTATTAGGGACTGAATGTCCCATTGGGACAGAGGACCCTATTGTATTTGTAAGGTTTTATTATTAGGGACCGAATGTCCCTTTGGGACAGAGGACCCTATTGTATTTCTAAGGTTTTATTATTAGGGACCAAATGTCCCTTTGGGACAGAGGACCCTATTGTATTTTTAAGGTTTTATTATTAGGGACCAAATGTCCCTTTGGGACAGAGGACCCTATTGTATTTCTAAGGTTTTATTATTAGGGACCAAATGTCCCTTTGGGACAGAGGGCCCTATTGTATTTCTAAGGTTGTATTCTGTGTTATTATTATTATTATTATTATTATTATTATTATTACTATTAGGGACTGAATGTCACATTGGGACAGAGGACCCTATTGTATTTGTAAGGTTTTATTATTAGGGACCAAATGTCCCTTTGGGACAGAAGACCCTATTGTATTTCTAAGATGTTATTAGGGACCGAATGTCCCTTTGGGACAGAGAACCCTATTTTTTCTTCTAAGGTTGTATTCTTTATTATTATTAGGGACTGAATGTCCCATTGGGACAGAGGACCCTATTGTATTTGTAAGGTTTTATATTAGGGACCGAATGTCGATTTGGGACAGAGGACCCTATTGTATCTCTAAGGTGTTATTAGGGACCGAATCTCCCTTTGGGACAGAGAACCCTATTGTATTTCTAAGGTTGTATTCTTTATTATTATTATTATTATTAGGGACTGAATGTCCCATTGGGACAGAGGACCCTATTGTATCTCTAAGGTGTTATTAGGGACCGAATCTCCCTTTGGGACAGAGAACCCTATTGTATTTCTAAGGTTGTATTCTTTATTATTATTATTATTATTAGGGACTGAATGTCCCATTGGGACAGAGGACCCTAATGTATTTGTAAGGTTTTATTATTAGGGACCGAATGTCCCTTTGGGACAGAGGACCCAATGTATTTCTAAGGTTGTATTCTTTTTTATTATACTCAAAAAAATGATTCAAGCCCTTCTTAGATGTGACACATTTAAGTATTGTTGAATTTATTCAAAAATATCTAGTTTTTAAATATACACATATATATTTAGTCAGTGAAACATAAAATTTCTCATAATTGATCCAATGGGATTGATTTGATGTTGATCAACGCAAAATAAATGAGTTCAGAACTCGGAGCGTGCGCATATCATCTTCGTGGGCATTACTCATTTGCATAACGTCTTTTGGCGGGATCGCACCGCATCAGCAAAAACCGGGAAGCAGGTTGGCGCTCGGTCTTTTGTAAGTATTCTTTTTTTTAATATATATAAAGCTGTAGTAATGTAGACTGTACCGCTGGTGTATTCAGTGCTTTACACCACATTTGGTGAAATGTTTATGGGGTGAACTTTACTTTTAAAGTCCGACTTTGCATGCTAGCTTGGTAACTTCCAGAATGGGCACTATGTAGCACACATTTGTAGTTGTTTCCCCATATTTCTGCACAATAACTCAGATATCAATCAATGTTTATTTATATAGCCCCAAATCACAAATGTCTCAAAGGACTGCACAAATCATTACGACTACAACATCCTCGGAAGAACCCACAAAAGGGCAAGGAAAACTCACACCCAGTGGGCAGGGAGAATTCACATCCAGTGGGACGCCAGTGACAATGCTGACTATGAGAAACCTTGGAGAGGACCTCAGATTTGGGCAACCCCCCACCCCTCTAGGGGACCGAAAGCAATGGATGTCGAGCGGGTCTGACATGATACTGTGAAAGTTCAATCCATAGTGGCTCCAACAGAGCAGCGAGAGTCCCGTCCACAGGAAACCATCTCAAGCGGAGGCGGATCAGCAGCGTAGAGATGTCCCCAACCGATACAGGCGAGCGGTCCATCCTGGGTCCCGACGAGCGGTCCATCCTGGGTCTCGACTCTGGACAGCCAGTACTTCATCCATGGTCATCAGACCGGACCCCCTACACAAGGGAGGGGGGGACATAGGAGAAAGAAAAGAAGCGGCAGATCAACTGGTCTAAAAAGGAGGTCTATTTAAAGGCTAGAGTATACAGATGAGTTTTAAGGTGAGACTTAAATGCTTCTACTGAGGTAGCATCTCGAACTGTTACCGGGAGGGCATTCCAGAGTACTGGAGCCCGAACGGAAAACGCTCTATAGCCCGCAGACTTTTTTTGGGCTCTAGGAATCACTAATAAGCCGGAGTCTTTTGAACGCAGATTTCTTGCCGGGACATACGATACAATACAATCGGCAAGATAGGCTGGAGCTAGACCGTGTAGTATTTTATACGTAAGTAGTAAAACCTTAAAGTCACATCTTAAGTGCACAGGAAGCCAGTGCAGGTGAGCCAGTACAGGCGTAATGTGATCAAACTTTCTTGTTCTTGTCAAAAGTCTAGCAGCCGCATTTTGTACCAACTGTAATCTTTTAATGCTAGACATGGGGAGACCCCAAAATAATACGTTACAGTAATCGAGACGAGACGTAACAAACGCATGGATAATGATCTCGGTGTCTTTAGTGGACAAAATGGAGCGAATTTTAGCGATATTACGGAGTCCCTAATAATAATAATATAATGTGATTTTTGGCCCAGGACGTATTTTGCTTTATTCATTATTGAAATATTTTTTGCCACCTTATGTTGTATGTTTTGTGTATGAGATTTCCAGTTCATTTTATCATCTATTAATAGTCCCAAAAATCTGGTTTCTTTTACCCTTTCGATATCTATTCCATCTATTTGTATTCGTGTCTGATGCTCTTTTCTACTGTTACCAAATAGCATTATTTTAGTTTTACTGAGATTCAAGGATAGCCTGTTTTTATCAAACCATTTTTTAAATTTATTAAATTATTCCGTTATTATTTGTATTATCTTCTGTGTGTTCTCTCCTGAACAGAAAGCAGTTGTGTCGTCTGCAAATAAAACAAATTTCAAGTCTTTTGTAACTTTGCAAATATCGTTAACATAAAAATTGAACAATCTTGGTCCCAGTATTGATCCCTGGGGTACACCACAAGATAAATCCAATCGTGTTGACATATTTTCACCCATCTTCACATATTGCTTCCTGTTGGTTAAATAGCTTCTTATCCAGCTCAAGACCAAACCTCTGATGCCATATCGTTCTAGTTTTTGATTTAAAATATCATGATTAATTGTGTCAAATGCTTTTGTTAAATCCATGAATACTGCGGCTGCACATTCCTTACCGTCCATTGCATTGGTCATTTCCTCTGTTATTTTGATTAATGCTATTGAAGTTGAGATATTTGCTCTAAATCCAAATTGGTTCTCCACGAGCGTCCCACTTTTATTGATACATGTATCTAATCTACTATTGAATAGTTTTTCTATGATTTTGGAGAATTGTGAAAGTAATGAAACTGGTCTGTAGTTAGTGAACTGGTGTATGTCTCCCTTCTTGTGAATTGGTACAACTTTTGCAATTTTCATTTTGTCAGGGAATTTGCCGGTTAAAAATGATACGTTACTAATATATGTAAGAGGTTCTGAAATGTCTTGAATAACATTTTTTATTGTTACCATATCTATTCCATGACAATCAGTTGAGGTCTTAGATTTACAATTATTTACAATTTTGACTTGGAGAAGGCATTCGACCGTGTCCCTCGGGAAGTCCTGTGGGGAGTGCTCAGAGAGTATGGGGTATCGAACTGTCTTAATGTGGCGGTCCGCTCCCTGTATGATCAGTGTCAGTGCTTGGTCCGCATTGCCAGCAGTAAGTCAGACCTGTTTCCAGTGAGGGTTGGACTCCGCCAAGGCTGCCCTTTGTCACCCATTCTGTTCATAACTTTTATGGACAGAATTTCTAGGCGCAGTCAAGGCGTTGAGGGGTTCCGGTTTGGTGACCGCAGGATTAGGTCTCTGCTTTTTGCATCTGACCGGGATCTTCAGCTCTCACTGGATCGGTTCGCAGCCGAGTGTGAAGCGACCGGAATGAGAATCGGCACCTCCAAGTCCGAGTCCATGGTTCTCGCCCGGAAAAGGGTGGAATGTCATCTCCGGGTTGGGGAGGAGACCCTGCCCCAAGTGGAGGAGTTCAAGTACCTAAGAGTCTTGTTCACGAGTGGGGGAAGAGTGGATCGTGAGATCGACAGGCGGATCGGTGCGGCGTCTTCAGTAATGCGGACGTTGTACCGATCCGTTGTAGTGAAGAAGGAGCTGAGCCGGAAGGCAAAGCTCTCAATTTACCGGTCGATCTACGTTCCCATCCTCACCTATGGTCATGAGCTTTGGGTCATGACCGAAAGGATAAGATCACGGGTACAAGCGGCCGAAATGAGTTTCCTACGCCGTGTGGCGGGTCTCTCCCTTAGAGATAGGGTGAGAAGCTCTGCCATCCGGGAAGAACTCAAAGTAAAGCCGCTGCTCCTCCACATGGAGAGGAGCCAGATGAGGTGGTTCGGGCATCTGGTCAGGATGCCACCCGAACGCCTCCCTAGGGAGGTGTTTAGGGCACGTCCAACCGGTAGGAGGCCACGGGGAAGACCCAGGACACGTTGGGAAGACTATGTCTCCCGGCTGGCCTGGGAACGCCTCGGGATCCCCCGGGAAGAGCTAGACGAAGTGGCTGGGGAGAGGGAAGTCTGGGCTTCCCTGCTTAGGCTGTTGCCCCTGCGACCTGACCTCGGATAAGCGGAAGAAGATGGATGGATGCAATTTTGATTACTTCTTCTTTTGTCACCTTCTTGAAAAACATGGAATTGGGATTTCTGTCTATGAGCTCACTCAAGTCCTCAACTGACCCATCATCTGCTTTTGGAATTCTTTGTTCCAGATTTTTTCCGACATTAACAAAGTAGTCATTAAAAGGTTCTACTATTTGATTCATATTGTCATTTTTAGTATTCCCATCTAGAAAGTACTGGGGGTAATCTTTCTTAGCAGCATTTTTAATGATGCTATTTAGGATGCCCCATGTCGCTCTCATATTGTTTCTATTCCTGTTTAATAATTGACTGTAGTATTCCTTCTTATATGCCCGTAATATACCAATTAGCTTGTTTTTATATTTCTTATACTTATTTTCTGCCTCTATGGATCGATATAAAGTATTTTTTCGGACATGCATTTCTCAATCCTTTTGTCATCCATGGTTGGTTGTTTTTCTTTTGCTTCTTACTGAGTTCTTTCCAAGGACAATGTTTATCATAGAGTGTTACAAAGGTGTTGAAAAATGTCCCATATGCATCATCCACATCATCTTCATTGTATACATTGTCCCAAGTTTGTCTGCCCAAATCCTCCTTGAAGGAATTTATTCTTTCCTCTGTGCATAGTCTTTGAAATGTCTTTTTGTCGATGTTTTTCTTCTTGTAATTCCCATCATAAACAGTAAAAACTGGCAGATGGTCACTGATGTCGGTTGTTAACAGTCCACTTATTGTATTATTATCGAAGACATTAGTGAAAATGTTATCAATGAGTGTAGCTCTGTGACTTGCAATTCTGGATGGCCTTGTGATTTGGGGATACAAACTCACACTGTACATTCTATCTATAAAATCGTTAATGGACTTTTGCTTATCGGGGTTTAAGAGATCTATATTGATATCTCCACATAGAAAAAGTACTTTTTGGCTGATTGCACTGAAAGTTCCCTTAATCCAGTCTTCAAATCCTTCAATACTTGAATTGGGTGTTCTACATATACAACTGATCAATATATTTCTCCTTCTTTCATGACATATCTCAATGCTTATACACTCTAAAACAGGGGTGTCAAACTCAAATACAGAGTGGGCCAAAATTTAAAACTGAACAAAGCCGCGGGCCAAGGTTGAACAAATTAATCTTTTAATAGGGACCCAAACAAGTTTTACATTGAATATTGAACAAGCAATGCTTATATAACTTTATAGTGACATGCAAAATCAAATTGTAAATACAAATAATAATAAAAAAATATCAATGGCATATCAAATAAAATTTTAATAAAAATTGAATGCCTCTTTTCTATTTACAGCCTTCTAAGGTAAATATCAAAATAAACTTTTTCCACGGGCTAATAATACATTTGCAAATAAAATAGCAATACTGAATGAATCAAACATTCAAGCCTTGAAGAAGCAAGAGAAAGTGCATGAATAAAACATTAATTGTTGCTTGGGGGGGGGGGGTATATCATAGCTCTCAAGAGTTAGTGCTGCAAGCGATTCTGGGTATTTGTTCTGTTGTGTTTGTTGTGTTACGGTGCGGATGTTCTCCCGAAATGTGTTTGTTATTCTTGTTTGGTGTGGGTTCACAGTGTGGTGCATATTTGTAAGATTGTTAAAGTTGTTTATACGGCCACCCTCAGTGTGACCTGTATGGCTGTTGAACAAGTATCCGTTGCATTCACTTGTGTGCGTGTGTGTGTGTAAAAGCCGCATATATTATGTTACTGGGTTGGCACGCTATTTCTATGTGGAAAAAGAGGACGAGACGACAAGTTGTAGAGGACGCTAAAGGCAGTGCCATTAAGGCACGCCCTCAATATTGTCGTCCGGGTGGAAATGGGGAGAAATTCGGGAGATTGTTACCCTGGGAGATTTTCGGAAGGGGCACTGAAATTTGGGAGTCCGGGAAAATCGTGAGGGTGTGCATGTATGAGTATTAGCGGTGGATGTGGTGCTACAGCGGCGCCGCCACTGTATAATATCGGAGGGCCAGCTTTAATGTTAATTTCATATTGCCTCAAGGGCCAAATGAAATTACAGGGCGGGCCAAATTTGGCCCGCGGGCCAGAGTTTGACACCCATGCTCTAAAACATTGTCAATAGCGAGTGAAATGTTTTTTACCACCCTGTAATGGACGTCCTTCATCACAAACACAGCAACTCCACCTCCATTCTTATTTGATCTATTAATATAATTGAGTTCATATCCTTCTAGTTCAAAGTCCATTCCTTTTTTTGTGTCCATCCATGTCTCTGGTACAGCAATCATTTTGAAAGGTTCTACAAATTGTTCCAAAAATTATTTCATATTGTTCAAATTTGCATAAAAGCTTCTGCAGTTAATATGAATAATTGACAGTTTCTGGAAATAATGTTGGTGTTGAATTGCACTTCTGTATAATATAAACAATTATTGTCCACGTGAGGAAAAAAAATGAGTGTCTGGATCAACAGCACTGTCCAAGTCTGTCTCGTTATGATCAATGCTGGAAAAGGTTATGAATTCTCTTTCTGATTGATTATTGTTTGTTTGTGTCATGATTGTGATTAATTTATTTATCGTTATTGATATTTATCGAGCTCTGCTATTTTCCTTATGAGTATTACTCTTGCTTCTTCTGGTGTTCCATTGAGTTTAATAAATATCTTGCAGTTTGCAGTCCATGTTTGTTGTATTTTGCCTTGTTTCCTTAAACTACATGCTTTTCTGGCTATGTCTGCGTTTTTCTTTGTTAAAGGGGAACATTATCGCAATTTCAAAAGGGTTAAAAACAATAAAAATCAGTTCCCAGTGGCATGTTGTATTTTTTGAAGTTTTTTTCAAAATTTTACCGGTCTCCGAATATCCTTAAAAAAAGCTTTAAAGTGCTTGATTTTCGCTATTTGCGATGCCACTATCCATTTCCCTGTGACGTCACACAGTGCTGCCAATGTAAACAAACAATGGCGAATAGCACAGCAAGATATAGCGACATTAGCTCGGATTCAGACTCGGATTTCAGGGGCTTAAGCGATTCAACAGATTTCGCATGTATTGAAACAGATGGTTGGAGTATGAAAGTATTGAAGAAGAAACTGAAGCTATTGAGCGAATAGCTATTGACGCTATTCATTGCCATAGCATGGCCGAATAGCTGCGTTAGCATCGCCGGTAAAATGTGCGGACCAAACGATCAGGACTTTCGCATCTTGTGACACTGGAGCAACTTAAATCCGTCGACTGGTAAGTGTTTTTTTCGCATTAAATGTGGGTGGAAGGAAACGTAATATTGTTGCAAATGCATCTGCAGGTTATCCATACATCTCTGTGCCATGTCTGCTTTAGCACCGCCGGTAAATAGCATGTTAGCATCGATTAGCATAGCATGTTAGCATCGATTA
>NC_084634.1:38386455-38403955 GCF_033978795.1 Nerophis ophidion
AACATCTAGCTTCCAATCAAAGGGTCCTGGGTTCAATCCCAGTCAGGTCGATCGGCTTGCCAAGCCAAAGAAAGCAGGAGTGGGGATACACGGCACAAAAAGGGGTGTTGGGTGGTGGACAATGTGGGGGTGTATCACCTCCCCCACACAAAGTTAAGCTAAGTGGTAGCTGGTTAATTAACTTATAGTTAAAAAGGTAAGTATGGGTAATAATAATAATAATAAATAGTCTGTAGTCCAAAAGTCTAAGGGTTAACCTCGGGGGTTAGCTCCTCCTGTGTTCTGAGGCTAAAGTTGGTAAGTGGACCATCGGTAATTCCTGGCTGGGATGGGTGGGAATAGGAATAATTAATCAGTGTGAGTGTTGACCAATCAGCTCTCCTCGGTCTGACCAACATAATAGTCAATTAGTCAGTAAAAAAAAAATGATTGGAGAAAAAAATTTTAATTGGATAATGAAAAATAAAAATAAATGTAGTGGACAAATCCTCCTGATTAGCTGCAATTAGAATAATAAAAAATATAAATGATGAATAATTGGATGATGAAAAAAAGATAAAGCATAATTTTAATAAATGATATGCAATTAACTTTTACTTAATAGTGTTTTAATATTATCCATCCTATTATTTTTATTCATCCAATCTTTTTTTTTCTTTTTCATTATCCAATTGAAATTTTTTCTCTCTTCAATTATTCCAATTTGTTGTAATTATATGGTACTTTTTTTTTTTGACTAATTGACTATTTGTTGGTCAGACCGAGGAGAGCTGATTGGTCAACACTCACACTGATTAATTATTCCTATTCCCACCCATCCCAGCCAGGAATTACCGATGGTCCACTTACCAACTTTAGCCTCAGAACACAGGAGGAGCTAACCCCCGAGGTTAACCCTTAGACTTTTGGACTACAGACTATTTATTATTATTATTATTACCCATACTTACCTTATTAACTATAAGTTAATTAACCAGCTACCACTTAGCTTAACTTTGTGTGGGGGAGGTGATACACCCCCACATTGTCCACCACCCAACACCCCTTTTTGTGCCGGTATCCCCACTCCTGCTTTCTTTGGCTTGGCAAGCCGATCGACCTGACTGGGATTGAACCCAGGACCCTTTGATTGGGAGCTAGATGTTTAACCATTCAGCTATTCTTGGTCTTGCTTATGTACAGATTTCGGGCCCCAATGAAATATTCAATTGATAACCTGTCTCAGTAAACTATGATACAAAACAACAGCTTTTCTAGTTACCGATCAACTTGCCTGGGATTTGAACCCAGTGCCATTGTGATTGGGAGTTAGCAGCTTTAACCATTCAGCTATCCCTGGACTGTTTAGAGGAAGATTTCGGGCCCCAATGACATATTTAATTGAGCACCTGTCTCACTACTGAAAAAGAAACACTGAGTCCTCACTGTGATTTGAACCCAGTTCCCCTTGCTAGATGGTCAACAGTGTTAACCACTCAGCTGTGCTGGGTCTTTTTAGGCTGTGATTCGGGGCCCTAATGACAAATGTAATCAAGGAACTCTTTCTCTCTCATTTTACCAAAACTAATGGAGAGGAAGTACTAGCAGACATTCCATGCAGTGTAGACCGACATAAATCCCACCCAGAGTTAAATTGCTCTCACTACTGATGTTTGGACAAGTGTAGCCTACCTTGGCAATACATGCCACTACATTGGAGACGAATGGAACATGAAGTCAATCTCCCTTACCACCATGCCAGTAGAGGAAAGACATTCAGCATCCAACATTGCAGAATGGTTGGAATAGGTAGTAGCCAGGTTTGAAATTCTCCTAAACAAAATTATTGCTATTGTGCAGGACAATGGTGCACTTTATTAAAAAAGAAAAAACATTTTTGTAACAATTGCCTTGTTTTATTTGGCAAGTCGAAAGGACATGGTGCCAGTATGCTGTTTTTTTAAATAAAGTATTGGAAATGTTAGAAATGTAGTTTGTCTCTTTTATCCGATTATTAATCAAAGTAATAATCCACAGATTAATCGATTATCAAATGAATCGTTAGTTGCAGCCCCAGTATATATGTGTATATATATATATATATATATATATATATATATATATATATATATATATGTATACATATATATACATATATATATATATATATGTGTGTGTGTGTGTATGTATATACTTATATATGTATGTATGTGTGTATATATATATATATATATATATATATATATTTATGTCTTGATTGGATTATCCAGAGAACAGTGCTCGATACCGTGTAAGATGGCAATATGTAGGTGTGGGAAAAATCACAAGACTACTTCATCTCTACAGAACTGTTTCATGAGGGGTTCCCTCAATCATCTCCTGATGATTGAGGGAACCCTTCATGAATCATCTCTGATTGAGGGAACCCCTCATGAAACAGTTCTGTAGATATGAAGTAGTCTTGTGATTTTTCCCACACCTACATATATATATATATTTATATATATATATGTATATTTATATATATTCATATTTATACTTACTTTATGGTTGTGTGCCCTACTCAGAAATGTGTCAAAGATGCTATGCTCTAGTCTTCAGAAGCTGTATTGGTTTATCTCATTTTCTTTACACAGTCTCGTCAACTTGCCCCCCCTCCCTGTTCCACCAATATTTAGCTAAATTCTGTTTTGATTTTTCACCCCCGCTTTAGTGTGACGACATTGACATCAAGAGGGAGTGCATCCTGAGAAGCCTTGTTGTCTATCTCAAAGAAGATCCAGACACTTTCTTCAATGAATATCTGGTAAGTTAATAGTTTTTGTTACTCAGTAGCATGAAATAGTGTTACCCATTCTTATTTACATATATTGTGGTCCTTTGAGCTCAACACACTACAACTTTTTGAATAACTGGCATTTTGTAAACAACGGGGCTCGTTGAATTTAAACATTTTTTTTGAAATCACTGGTAGGTGCAAGAAAAGACAGAGTCAGAGTCTACTAAACTGGTAGTGGCAAACGGGCAGAGGCTCTGTGGAGTAAAACAGCTATTCCTGTCCCACAGGTCCATCTCTATCGGGATGTGGTTGCCTAAAGGATCGTGTTGCAGCAATTGCATTATGTTCATGGCTGCTTGCTCAATCAATCAATCAATCAATGTGTATTTATATAGCCCTAAATCACAAATGTCTCAAACGACTGTACAAACCATTACGACTACGACATCCTCGGAAGAACCCACAAAAGGGCAAGGAAAACTCACACCCAGTGGGCAGAGGGAGAATTCACATCCAGTGGGACGCCAGTGACAATGATGACTATGAGAAACCTTGGAGAGGACCTCAGATGTGGGCAACCCCCCCCCCTCTAGGGGACCGAAAGCAATGGATGTCGAGCGGGTCTAACATGATGCTGTGAAAGTTCAATCCATAGTGGCTCCAACACAGCCGCGAGAGTTCAGTTCAAAGCGGATCCAAGACAGCGGCGAGAGTCCCGTCCACAGGAAACCATCCCAAGCGGAGGCGGATCAGCAGCGTAGAGATGTCCCCAACCGATACACAGGCGAGCGGTCCATCCTGGGTCTCGACTCTGGACAGCCAGTACTTCATCCATGGTCATCGGACCGGACCCCCTACACAAGGGAGGGGGGGGACATAGGAGAAAGAAAAGAAGCGGCAGATCAACTGGTCTAAAAAGGAGGTCTATTTAAAGGCTAGAGTATACAGATGAGTTTTAAGGTGAGACTTAAATGCTTCTACTGAGGTAGCATCTCGAACTGTTACCGGGAGGGCATTCCAGAGTACTGGAGCCCCAATAGAAAACGCTCTATAGCCCGCAGACTTTTTTGGGGCTTTAGGAGTCACTAATAAGCGTGAGTCTTTTGAAGGCAGATTTCTTGCCGGGACATATGGTACAATACAATCGGCAAGATAGGATGGAGCTAGACCGTGTAGTATTTTATACGTAAGTAGTAAAACCTTAAAGTCACATCTTAAGTGCACAGGAAGCCAGTGCAGGTGAGCCAGTACAGGCGTAATGTGATCAAACTTTCTTGTTCTTGTCAAAAGTCTTGCTGAAGTTATTTACGGGTCAATTTCAAACATATTATTATTATTATTATTTTATATATATGGTTAACTTTCCAATCACGTTTAACTCGTGATACACAAATGATTGATTTGACAAGCAATGAGGAATTAAAAAAAAAAAAGCTAACTCATTTTCTGCAGCGGTGTTCAGCATTTTAACTAACACAAGTGTTCTGTTTTTGTGTGGTTGTTCAGGCCTCTAACACTGAGGATGCAGAAAGGGAGATTACCCTCCCAGTCATGGGGATAAACATCATCCATGAAGATGGCCATAGGCAGCCAGAGGATGTTGGAATTGTTATCGAAGGCATCAAAGTCCTAAGCAACGTGGACACCGTCATCATGGGGATCATAATGATGTTTGGGGCTCATTTATGCCCTCTCAAATACAGAGTGGGCCAAAATTCTAAACTGAACAAAGCCGCGGGCCAAAGTTGAACAACTTAACCTTTTAATAGGGACCCAAACAAGTTTTGCATTGAATAGTGAACAAGCAAAGCTTATATAACTTTATAGTGACATGCAAAATTGAGTTTTGTTGGTAGCGGGGGTGTATATTATAGCGTCCCGGAAGAGTAAGTGCTGCAATCGGTTCTGGGTATTTATTCTGTTGTGTTTATGTTGTGTTACGGTGCGGATGTTCTCCCGAAATGTGTTTGTCATTCTTGTTTGGTGTGGGTTCACAGTGTGGTGTAACAGTGTTAAAGTTGTTTGTACGGCCACCCTCAGTGTGACCTTTATGGTTGTCGACCAAGTCTGCCTTGCATTCACTTGTGTGTGTGTGTGTGTGTGTAGAAGCCACATATATTACGTGACTGGGCCGGCACGCTGTTTGTATGGAGGAAAAGCAGACGTGACGACAGGTTGTAGAGCAGGGGTCGGGAACCTTTTTGGCTGAGAGAGCCATGAAAGCCAAATATTTTAAAATGTATTTCCGTGAGAGACATATCATATTTTTTTTAACACATCTGGCTTTAGAGCCATAGGTTCTCTACCCCTGTTGTAGAGGATGCTTAAAACAGTACCTTTAAGGCACGATCCCCAATATTGTTGTCCGGGTGGAAATTCGGGAGAATGGTTGCCCCGGGTAATTTTCGGGAGGGGCACTGAAATTCGTGATTCTCCTGGAAAAATCGGGAGGGTTGGCAAGTATGAGAATTAGCGTTGAATGCGGTGTTACAGCGGCACCGCCACTGAATAATACCGGCGGGCCAGCTCTAATGTTTATTTATTATTGCCTCAAGGGCCAAATGAAATTCCACGGCGGGCCAGAGTTTGACACCCATGATCTAGGCCTTCCAGACAACCGCAAGTACACATTTGAGTTTTTCCAGAAGTTCCTAATGAACCTGGATGGTCACAAACCGAACACAAAGATACAGAAGCTGAAAATCAAGTTGTTTACATGAGAGGTGAACACTTCTTGACAAAGTTCATCATCGGATCTTTATTAGGGTCAATGCAATGGGCCAAGGACCCGATTGAAACTGGTGTGTTTTATTCTTTCTTTATTATTATTATTCCGCACCTATGCGCTGTAATTTGACCCCCTTAACATGCTTCAAAACTCACCAAATTTTACACACACCTCGGTATGGACCGGCAGACCAACTTATTAAGCAACCAAACACCAAAAAACAAAATTGCGCCCACTAGGAAAAAAAAACCAGACTGCTTGTAACTTCCGTTAGAGACATGAAACAAAAACTTCTATGTAGAGCTGACTTAGACCTAGATTTCATAATTTTACTTTCTAGGGCAAAAATCAACAAAAAATTTGCAAAAAACCATTCAAAGCAAAATTTTCGCAAAAATTACTATTTTTGCCTCTTTGCGCTGTAATTTGACCCCCTTAAAATGCTTCATAACTCACCAAACTTGGCACACACCTCAGAACTGGCAGAAATTGCGATCTCATGAAAAAATAAAAACACAAAACTCAAAAATTGCGGTCTAAATTTTTGAATAGAACCCAGAAAAAACTGCTCCTAGGAAGTGAAAACAGACAAAACTGCTTGTAACTTCCCTTAGGAATGTCGGACAGACATGAAACAAAATCCTCTATGTAGGTCTCACTTAGACCTATATTTTAATAATCGACATCCTATAGCAAAAATCAACAGGAAGTTAAAAATCACCCCTTCAAATTAAAAGTTTTGTAAAAACCCGTCACCTTTTTTCAAACGTTATCTCCTCTGAGTGTGTTTCTCGTTTCGGCTTCAAACTCGCACAGGAGAGAGATTGAACCCTTCTGATTAAAATTATTCACAGAATTTTGATTACTGCTCCAGTTTTGATTTTACGCGCCTTCAAAGAATCCCTGTGCTAAGTCTCCTAAAAAATGTCATTTTTGCTACATTTTGCTGTAATTTGACCCCCTTAAAATGCTTTGAAGTGCTAGTTGGCGCTCTACTATGCCAAGAAAAAGCCATTTATCAACAACATCCAGAAACGCCGTTCTTTAATTTGACCCCTTTAACATGCTTCAAAACTCACCAAATTTTACACACACATCAGGACTGGCAAATATTGCCATCCAATAAATAAAAAAAACCCCCAAAAATCAAAATTGCGCTCTAGCGCCCCCTAGGAAAAAACACAGACAAAACTGCTTGTAACTCCTGTTAGGAATGTCATAGAGACATGAAACCAAAGCCTCTATGTAGGTCGAACTTAGACCAGGGCTTGAGTGGCGGCGGCAGCAGCCAAAGGCGAGCCCGGCCAACGCTGCTTGCAGCTTTAATTTTTGGTTGTATTTTTTTGCCTTCATTTTCACCCCATTTAAAGTCAAACTATGACCTACAACATTTTGAACTTGAGAATTGGACCTAACTTTACCTCCCCATTTTATCTCCGAGTGTGACTCTCCTGCACACTTCTCGCATCCATTTCTCTCCTCCGTTTTATCACTCAACCCTGGATAAATGGATTATGTTTGATTCAAGACTTTGGAAGTTTATTTTGTATTTTTTGAATAACTAGTACTGTTCTCATGTTTTGTTTTTACTTGCTTACATTCAAAGGATATTTGCTGCTAGCATCCCATTAATATCAGATTCCTGATCTGTGAATGTTAAGTTTTTCTTAGTTATTTTTGTTTGTTGCCAATTTGATCCATGTTGTTTTCTTCTATTTAGCTGTAGTTCATTGAGGCTAATGGCTGCATTAGCACACTTGTGCAGGACTCACATGTGTTTTTGCAGTTCCCTTTGTGGCACCGAGTGTTCATTTTACACCACTTTAAGCTATTTTGGAGAACCGTTTCTCGTAAAGTTTTCCTCGAGTTATTTAAGAAAAGGTAAAACTTTTTCTTGCTGTTTTATATGCTTTCTATCAAGTCAATTTGACATATTTGTTAATATAACACTAAGTGTTTAGTCTGTGTTGGTAGGCAAATCTGACATTGGTCTTTCTGTAAAATTGACTTCTTGATGTTTTGTTTTCACTGAAACTCAACATTTTGGTTTGTGTTTTCAAGTACCTTTGACATCCTGTGGTGTTATATTCAAGATTGTTGAATTAAGGATTATTTTCTACATTAAAAATACCAACCAGGTTTTGTCTGATGTGTTTTATGGGATCAAGGGTGATTTTTAGCTTGCTTAATTTCCAATAAATTTGGAGTTGGGCACATATAAATTAATTTTGCTTAGTAACCAAAATAATTTCATTTTAGCTGTATTTGTTAAAAATTAGTCTGACAAATCTAAATCCATTTCGCTTAGTTATTGCAATAATTTCATTTTGGCTTTATTTGCTAGAAATTAGTTGGACTAACTCCTTTTTATTGTGTTGTGAGAATGTACTAATTTTGAGTTGGGGAAACATTTATTTGTTGGATGGAAATCCTGCCCTCATTTTAATTGAGTTCTTCAAATGAGTAATTTTTTGGAGTGTATTGTTATTATTAGGGACTGACTTTCCCATTGAGACAGAGGACCCTAATGTATTTGTAAGGTTTTATTATTAGGTACCGAATGTCCCTTTGGGACAGAGGACGTTATTGTATTTTTAAGGTTGTATTCTTTATTATTATTATTATTATTATTAGGGACTGAATGTCCCATTGGGACAGAGGACCCTGTTGTATTTGTAAGGTTTTATTATTAGGGACAGAGGACCCTATTGTATTTCGAAGGTTGTATTCTTTATTATTATTAGGGACTGAATGTCCCATTGGGACAGAGGACCCTATTGTATTTGTAAGGTTTTATTATTAAGGACCGAAAGTCCTTTTGGGACAGATGACCCTATTGTATTTCTAAGGTTGTATTCTTTATTATTATTATTATTATTATTAGGGACTGAATGTCCCATTGGGACAGAGGACCCTAATGTATTTGTAAGGTTTTATTATTAGGTACCGAATGTCCCTTTGGGACAGAGGACGCTATTGTTTTTTTAAGGTTGTATTCTTTATTATTATTATTATTATTATTAGGGACTGAATGTCCCATTGGGACAGAGGACCCTGTTGTATTTGTAAGGTTTTATTATTAGGGACCGAATGTCCCTTTGGGACAGAGGACCCTATTGTATTTCGAAGGTTGTATTCTTTATTATTATTATTATTATTATTATTAGGGACTGAATGTCCCATTGGGACAGAGGACCCAATTGTATTTGTAAGGTTTTATTATTAGGGACCGAATGTCCCTTTGGGACAGAGGACCCTATGTATTTCTAAAAGTTGTATTCTTTATTATTATTATTATTATTAGGGACTGAATGTCCCATTGGGACAGAGGACCCTTTTGTATTTGTAAGGTTTTATTATTAAGGACCGAATGTCCCTTTGGGACAGATGACCCAATGTATTTCTAAGGTTGTATTGTTTATTATTATTATTAGGGACTGAATGTCCCATTGGGACAGAGGACCCTATTGTATTTGTAAGGTTTTATTATTAGGGACCGAATGTCCCTTGGGGACAGACGACCCTATGTATTTCTAAAGGTTGTATTCTTTATTATTATTATTATTAGGGACTGAATGTCCCATTGGGACAGAGGACCCTATTGTATTTCTTAGGTTTTATTATTCCGCCGCCTCTTTGAGCTGTAATTTGACTCCCTTAATATGCTTCAAAACTCACCAAATTCTACACACACATCAGGACTGGCGAAAATTGCCATGTAATAAAAAAAACAAACCCCAAAACTCAAAATTGCGCTCCAGCGCCCCGTTAGGAATGTCGTAGAGACATGAAACAAAAAGCTCCATGTAGGTCTGACTTAGGCCTAGATTTCATAAAATGACTACAAGCTATCGTGCAAAGCAGTGTTGAGGTTTTATCCCAGTAACCTCAACACTGGCAACTGCTAATATTTGGTGCATTTTAATGTTTCATATACACATGCATACTGCGTAATATAATTATGGTAACTTTATCCATTAATATTAATTTTATTTTAATTCACTTTTTTTTTTTTATGATTATTTTTAACATTTTATTTTTTATTTTTTGTTTGATAATAATGTATTAAACAACATTACAAGTTAATGTCATTTATACATTTCATTTTTCTTCTCTTTTTTTTCTTTTTTAAAATTATATTCACAAACTCCCACCCAATTCCATCTTAAAAACATTTATAAAGCAATTGAGAAGGCATACAAATACAATACTTATTAAATATATATATATATATTTTTTTTAAATAGGGAAAACATATTTTTAACAAAGTTATGTAATTGCAGAAAGCTTAGTTTTTCTGTTGTTTATTTTAGATTGATCCAACATTTTAATATTCAAAAAGCTTCCATTCAATCCACTTTAATAGCAACAATCTCTAGTGCAAAGTGGTGTTCAAGTTATATCCCAAAAAAACGCTGGCAACTGCTAATATTATTTGGCTTTTTTTGTAAGATCGTCCATGCATTTTAGTGTTTCATATACACATGCATACTGCTTAATATAATTATGGCGACTTTTTTCCCATTAATATTCATTTAATTCTGATTCACATTTTATTTTTAATGATTTTTGTTACATTTTTAGAATTTTTAAAAATAGTTTTGATAAAAATGTATTTAACACTATTATTACAATATGATCTCATTTATACATTATATTTTTCTTTTTTTTTTAAATTATCTTCACAAACTCCAACCCAATCTCAGTTTAAATAAACTTAGTATAAACATTTATAAAGCAATTGAGAAGGCATACAAATACAATACTTATTAAATACAACATATAAAAAAAAAAGGGAAAACATTTTTAACATTGTGTAATTTCAGCAAGCTTTGTTTCTTTAATTTGATCAATATTTTTATGTTTAATAACCTGCCGTTCCATCCAATGGTTTGCACTCTGACGTCTTCTAGCACTGGTGTCAAACTCAAGGCCAGATCTGTGAAAGCCTGGGGAAAATGTGTGTTCATAAAATACTTTTGTTTTTTTTACTAAATGCAAATAATTATTTAAATTTTGACAGGAAAAAATGTGCATCTTTCAAACGTTATGTAATTATACCGAATATTATATTAGTGTCTTACAAAAATCTGTTAGTAAATATAAAAATATAAATATTTACTCATCACCTTTACGTCTGATGTATCCATTAGTTTGTACATGAAACTATTTAATCTAATGCATAGGCAATAATGTAATACCCTGAGGTGATTACTGCTGCACATTTAGATCAATGCTGTCAATACCGCATCTATAATTTTAATTAATTTCAAAAATGTGACCTTCAATGAAAACAAGTTTGTCTAATAGCAACAAGCTATCGTGCAATGCAGTGTTGAGGTTATATCCCAGTCACCCCAATAATTAATACATTAACATTAATTGTATTGTAATTTGCATTTTTTTTTTCATGATTTTTGTTACATTTTTTGGTATTTTGTTTATATTTTTGTTTGATGAAAATTGATGAAACAATATCATTACAATATCTCATTTACACTTTTAGTTGTTTTTTGTTTTATATCCACAAACTCCAACTCAATCCCAGCTTTAAAAAAACATAGTATATACATTTATAAAGCAATTGAGAAGGCATACAACACTTATTAAATACAAAATGTAAAAAAAAGGGAAAACATATTTTTAACAGTTATGTAATTGCAGTGAGAGTTGCAAGCTTTGTTTCATTAATATGATCAATATTTTAATATTTATTAAGCTTGCATTCAATGCAATGGTTTGTGTAGTAGCAAGAAGCTGCAGTGCAAAGCAGTGTTGAGGTTATATCCCAGTCACCTCAATAATTAATACATTAACATTAATTGTATTGTAATTTGCATTTTTTTTTTCAAGATTTTTGTTACATTTTTTGGTATTTTGTTTATATTTTTGTTTGATAAAAATAAATGAAACAATGTTATTACAATATCTCATTTACACTTTTAGTTGTTTTTTTATTATATCCACAAACTCCAAGTCAATCCCAGGTTTAAAAAAAACATCGTATAAAGATTTATAAAGCAATTTAGAAGACATACAACAATATGTAAAAAAAAAAAAAAGGGAAAACACATTTTTAACAGTTATCTAATTGCAGTGAGAATTGCAAGCTTTGTTTCATTAATTTGATCAATATTTTAATATTTATAAAGCTTGCATTCAATGCAAAGGTTTGTGTAGTAGCAAGAAGCTGCAGTGCAAAGCAGTGCTGAGGTTATAAATTGTGTGCATTTTAATTTTTTATATACACATGCATACCACTTAATATCATTCTGGTAACTTTTTCCCATTAATATTAATTTTACTCTATTTTGCATTTTTTTTTCATGATTTTTATTACATTTTTTGGTATTTTGTTTATATTTTTGTTTGATAAAAATGGATGTAACATTATTTTTACAGTATCTCATTTACACTTTTAGTTTTTTTTAATTATATCCACAAACTCCAACTCAATCCCAGCTTTAACAAACTTAGTATAAACATTTATAAAGCAATTTAGAAGGCATACAAGTCCGATACTATATAAATACAATATGTAATTAAAAAAAAAAGGGTAAACACATTTTTAACAGTTATGTAATTGCAGCGAGAGTTGCAAGCTTTGTTTCATTAATTTGATCAATATTTTGATATTTATTTAGTTTGCATTCAATGCAAAGGTTTGTGTAGTAGCAAGAAGTTGCAGTGCTGAGGTTATAAATTGTGTGCATTTTAATTTTTTATATACACATGCATACCGCTTAATATCATTCTGGTAACTTTATTCCATTAATATTAATTTTACTCTATTTTGCATTTTATTTTCAATGATTTTTATTCCATTTTTGGTATTTTGTTTATATTTTTGTTTGATAAAAATGGATGTAACATTTTTACAGTATCTCATTTAAATAAATAAATGATAAATGGGTTGTACTTGTATAGCGCTTTTCTACCTTCAAGGTACTCAAAGCGCTTTGACACTACTTCCACATTTACCCATTCACACACACATTCACACACTGATGGAGGGAGCTGCCATGCAAGGCGCCAACCAGCACCCATCAGGAGCAAGGGTGAAGTGTCTTGCTCAGGACACAACGGACGTGACGAGGTTGGTACTAGGTGGGGATTGAACCAGGGACCCTCGGGTTGCGCGTGGCCACTCTTCCACTGCGCCACGCCGTTTCATCCACACTAAACCATCATTTAAGGTTCCCATCCTCGGATCATTTTTTAGTAAGTGCGCTGTGTATTTCTTCAATCTCCGTTTTCAATCTCAATTTACACTTTTATTTTTTTTTTTAATTATATTCACAAACTCCAACTCAATCCCAGTTTTAACAAACTTAGTATAAACATTTATAAAGCAATTTAGAAGGCATACAAGTCCGATACTATATAAATACAATATGTAAAAAAAAAAAAAAAAGGGAAAACAAATTTTTAACAGTTATGTAATTGCAGCGAGAGTTGCAGGCTTTGTTTCATTAATTTGATCAATATTTCAATATTTATTAAGTTTGCATTCAGTGCAATGGTTTGTGTAGTAGCAAGAAGCTGCAGAGTTGAGGTTATATCCCAGCAAAAGCACGTGTGACCTGCTCCATTGTGTATTAACACGCCACAATCATATGAAATATGAATGGGCTTATGCAACCCTGCATGTGGTGTTACACGCTGAAAGAGCATCTTTTTGCTTATCAGCAGCGTTGTCGGCACTGGGAAGTTTGCTGTAAATATGTCAATGAAAAGCATGCACATTAAATATTATAAGTAACATTTTGTGTGTCGAGCAGAAGTTTTCCACTGAGGGCCGCACAGTAAACTAATCAAAGCATGTTGGGCGCTATTTGGGTATTTTTCTTTTTTTTAACCTTTGGGGCTCCCCTCAAGTTTGGAAGGGTCTCAGTCATAAAACTGTAAAAAAAAGAAAAGTCATATATACACTATATTGCCAAAAGTATTTGGCCACCTGCCTTGACTCACATGTGAACTTGAAGTGCCATCCCATTCCTCACCCATAGGGTTCAATATGACCATTTGCAGCTATTACAGCTTCAACTCTTCTGGGAAGGCTGTCCACAAGGTTGCGGAGTGTGTTTACAGGAATTTTTCACCATTCTTCCAAAAGCGCATAGGTCACACACTGAGGCCTGGCTCTCAGTCTCCATTGTAATTCATCCCAAAGGTGATCTATCGGGTTCAGGTTAGGACTCTGTGCAGGCTAGTCAAGTCAACCATGTCTTTATGGACCTCGGTGCACAGTCCCCACTGGAAATCACTAAGCTCCTGAGAGCGGCCCATTCGCTCACAAATGTTTGTAGAAAAAGTGCCCATGCCCAAGAGCTTGATTTTGTACATCAAGTGATTAGGACACCTGAGTTTGATCATTCGGATGGGTGGCCAAATACCTTTGGCAATATAGTGTGTGTGTGTGTGTGTGTGTGTGTGTGTGTGTGTGTGTGTGTGTGTGTGTGTGTGTGTGTGTGTGTGTGTATAAACTGAGATTTAACCTAGATCAACTTCAGATCTGTCAGTAAAAAAGTTTTACTCCATTTTTTTTTACATTTTATGCCAATTTTGTTCAAGATAACATTTTTAAAAGTGCAATAATTGTGAAGAAGTAATAGGAGTCTTAAATGGGTCAATACTTCATAAAAACAGTCATGATTCGTTATTAGTTTTTGAGCAAAGATGGTAAAAAATTTAAAAAAATCCCAATAAAATTGTCAGGGATCCCAAAAGGCCCCAATCATAAAAGTGTTAAAAAAAAGTCACAAATGATTTTACTTTGTCTGTAGATTTACTTCAGATTTATTTGTCAATTATACATTTATGATTTTTTCAAATGTGTTGTTTTATGCCCTTTCCTTTTCGTCATAAATACTTAGTTTTATATATTAATATTTATACACCATTTTTTTTACATTGAATTTTTTTAACAATATATCTATTACACTAAACTTTTTTTTCCACTGAATTTTTTTACACAATTTTTATTCCACAGAATTTTTATTCCACTGAACTTTGAATTTTTATTACACTGACTTTTTTTTTTTTTTTACACAGTTTTAATCATACAGAATTTTTTTTTACACTGATTTTTTTTTTACACAATTTTATTACACTGAACTTTTTTTACACTTAATTTTTATTACACTTAATTTTATTTTGCACTGTATTTTTATACAACTGAACTTTGAATTTTTATTACACTTCATTTTTTTACACTTCATTTTTTTTACACAATTATCACATAATTTTTTTTACAGTGAATTTTTATTCCACTAAATTTTTATTACACTGAACTTTGAATTTTTTTTACACTGATTTTTTTGACACAATGTTATTACACTGAACTTGTTTTACACTTAATTTTTATTACACTTAATTTTTTTTTGCACTGGATTTTTTTTTAAACTGAACTTTGAATTTTTTTTACACTTCATTTTTTTTACACAATTATCACTAAACTTTTTTTACACTTCATTTTTATTCCACTGAATTTTTATTACATTGAATTTTTTTTTTACAGTTTTTATCAAAGTGAATTTTATTTACACTGATTTTTTTCTACACAATTTTATTACACTGAACTTTTTTTACACTTAATTTTTATTACACTTAATTTTTTTTACACTGGATTTTAATTACACTGAAATTTGAATCTTTATTACACTTTATTTTTTTTAAACAAAATTATCACAGAACTTTTTTTACACTGAAATTTTCAACGCACGCATTTTGCTAGCACATTTTTATTCAACTTAATTTTTTTATAGTAAAAAATAATCTCTGATGAATACATGGCAATATTTTATTTTAAGATGTGTAGCGAAGCCTACTTTTTTTTTTTTTTTTTTAGAGAAGTTAGATTTTTCTCACGTTTGGTTCTATAAACAGACTCGTTAAAAAGTACATTTTGCAGAATCCACACGACTTCTAAGAACGTTTTCATGCTGAACACTAGGGGCTAATCACTGCTCTGTATGAACTATATGTACAAGAAAAAAAAGCACCATCTGGTGTGGCAGAGTGTCCACTAATGGATGGCAAATTGATCCAAATTATTAATCAGTTCCGTCCCCGCAGTGGCAGCACCTGACCTCCTTGACCCCAAATCTGCTGCCCACAATTCCAAGCCCCGTCTGTCCTTCTCGGCCAAGCCGGTGGTGCTGACGTGCGCGGAGGACGAGTGTGACGCCCGCACCACCGTCATGAGGTGGAAAACCGTGTCGGCCATCTTCTTCCTGGTGGTGCTGTACCTCATCATCGGCGCCACGGTGTTTCGGACGCTGGAGCAGCCTTACGAGAGCTCGCAGAAACTGGCCATCCTGGTGGAGAAGATGGAGTTCCTGGCCGTGCACGCCTGTGTCAACTCCTCTGAGCTGGAGGATCTGGTCAAGGTAGGCTCCCACTTTTCCTGCGGACTTAACCACTTTATTCATCAGAAACACTTCCGTGATAGAATGCCTTCACAGTTTTCGCTTCTCAAATATTTCGCTAGCATAAAATGTTACCATGCTAACAGCAAACATACTTACAAAATCATGATAGGTATCAAAATCCATCATTTTTTTGTCTAAAAGGTACACAGTTAGCTCAAATGCTAACATAAAACGTTCACATGTCAAAGTTAGCATGCAAACATGAAGCATACTTACATAAATGTAATCAGTATCAAAATCCACTATTTTTAAGTTTAAACGTACAAAATTAGCTAAAATGCCAGCATAAAACTTTCCATTGCTATAGTTAGCATGTTAACTTGGGAACAGTTGAAATAAGTGTGTTATTTTTAGCTTTAAATGTATAAAATTGGAGGAAAAACACTGATACGCTGACATAAAACGTTAGCATGCTAACAGCAAGCATACTTACAAATTTGTCATAGGTATCGAAATCCATGATTTTTAGTTTAAAAAGTAGAAAATTAGCTTAAATGCCAACACAAAACGTTAGCATTCAAACATGAGATCATGAAGCATACTTACAAGACTGTAATCAGTATCGAAATCCATGATTTATAAGTTTAAACGTATAAAATTGGCTCAAATGCTGGTATAAAACTTTACATTGCTAAGGTTTGCATGCTAACATGGGAACAGTTGAAATAAGTGTCTGATTTTTAGCTTTAGATGTATAAAATTAGATGAAAAAAACACTGAAATGCTGACATAAAACGTTAGCATGCTAAAAGCAAGCATACTTATAAATTTGTCATAGGTATCAAAATCCATGATTTTTAGGTTAAAAAGTAAAAAACTTGCTCAAATGCTAACACCAAACATTAGCATGCCAAAGTTAGCATGCGAACATGAGATCATGAAGCATACTTACAAGACTGCAATCAGTACCGAAATCCATGATTTTTAAGTTTAAACGTAAAAAAGTATCTAAAATGCTAGCATAAAACTTTACATTGCTAAAGTTAGCATGCTAACATGGGAACAGTTGAAATAAGTATCAAAATCTGATTTTTAGCTTTAAATGTATAAATTTAGTTGAAAAAACACTGAAATGCAAGTATAAAATGTGCATACTTACAAATCGAAATCTATGATTTTTTTGGTTAAAAAGTAGAAAATAAGCTCAAATGCTCACACAAATCGTTGGCATGCCCAACTTAGCATGCTAACATAGGAACAGTTGAAATAAGTATCTGATTTTTAGCTTTAAATGTACAAAATTAGATGTAAAAACACTGAAATGCTGACATAAAACGTTAGCATGCTAACAGCAAGCATACTTACAAATGTGTGATAGGTTTCGAAATCCATGATAGTTAGGTTAAAAAGTAGAAAATTAGCTCAAATGCAAAAAAAAAAAAAAGGTTAGTATGCCCAACTTGGCATGATAAAGTTAGCATGTGAACAAGAGATCATGAAGCATACTTACAAGAGTGCAATCAGTACAGAAATCCATGATTTTTAAGTTTAAATGTAAAAAATGATCTAAAAGGCTAGCATAAAACTTTACATTGCCAAAGTTAGCATGCTAACATGGGAACGGTTGAAATAAGTATCAAG
>NC_084634.1:38408955-38416455 GCF_033978795.1 Nerophis ophidion
TGTGTGTTCTTGTATTTCTACCCGTCTTGAGACACCAACAAAGTTCCATCTATATGAGGACCGGTGAACAAGTTAGGACATAAATCACGGTCCCATTATGGAAAACCATTGCATCTAATAGAGTGTGTGTGTGTTCTTGAATTTCTACCTTTCTTGAGATACCAACAAAGTTCCGTCCAAATGAGGACCGGTGAACAAGTTAGGACATAAATCAAGGTCCCAATACGAAAAACCATTGCATCTAATTGAGAATGTGTGTGTGTGTGTTCTTGTATTTCTACCCGTCTTGAGACACCAACAAAGTTCCGTCTATATGAGGACCGGTGAACAAGTTAGGACATAAATCACGGTCCCAATACGGAAAAACCATTGCATCTAATAGAGAAAAAGAGAGTGAGAGAGAGAGAGAGTGTGTGTGTGTGTTTGTTCTTGTATTTCTACCCTTCTTGAGACATCAACAAAGAAAAGTACCGTCCATATGAGGACCGGTGAAGAAGTTAGGACATAAATCATGGTCCCAATGCGGAAAACCCTTGCATCTAATAGAGAAAGAGAGAGTGAGAGAGTGTGAGAGTGTGTGTGTGTGCTTGTATTTCTACCCTTCCTGAGACATCAACAAGGAAAAGTTCCGTCCAAATGAGGACCGGTGAACAAGTTGGGACATAAATTATGGTCCCGAAACGAAAAACCATTGCATCTAATTGAGAATGTGTGTGTGTGTTCTTGTATTTCTACCCGTCTTGAGACACCAACAAAGTTCCATCTATATGAGGACCGGTGAACAAGTTAGGACATAAATCACGGTCCCATTATGGAAAACCATTGCATCTAATAGAGTGTGTGTGTGTTCTTGAATTTCTACCGTTCTTGAGATACCAACAAAGTTCCGTCCAACTGAGGACCGGTGAACAAGTTAGGACATAAATCAAGGTCCCAATACGAAAAACCATTGCATCTAATTGAAAATGTGTGTGTTTGTGTTCTTGTATTTCTACCCGTCTTGAGACACCAACAAAGTTCTGTCTATATGAGGACCGGTGAACAAGTTAGGACATGAATCACGGTCCCAATACGGAAAACCATTGCATCTAATAGAGTGTGTGTGTGTTCTTGAATGTCTACCCTTCTTGAGATACCAACAAAGTTCCGTCCAAATGAGGACTGGTGAATAAGTTAGGACACAAATCATGGTCCCAATACGGAAAACCATTGCATCTAATAGAGAAAGAGAGAGAGAGAGAGAGAAAGAGAGAGAGTGTGTGTTTGTTCTTGTATTTCTACCCTTCTTGAGACATCAACAAAGAAAAGTTCCGTCCATATGAGGACCGGTGAAGAAGTTAGGACATAAATCATGGTCCCAATGCGGAAAAACATTGCATGTAATAGAGAGTCAAATACTGGAGTCTGTGAACATTGCTCCAAAGTTAGGATTTTTTTTTTGTTGATTTAATGTGTTTACAAAAGTAAACATTGACAGGTGAAAAGGCAGCAATATATGATACAACAAAATGGCAGCTAAAGAAGGACTTTCCTATTCATCCCCAAAAAACCCTGATAGCAGATTTTACGGCGTAAGGCGCTGACGTAAGGCGACTTGCGTCCCATATGTGGCCATAGGATGAACAAATACACTACGGTACTAAGACTATAGTGGCCATTAACAGTTAGCTTCTACAGCTGGGTTGCCCAAAGTGCCGCACAGGGGCCATCTTGGGTCCGTGACTCCTTTGTCATCGGCCTTAAGCAAATGACAAAAAAACAAAAATAGACATCTCATTTGCACCCCTGGTGGTGATATCTATCAAAATTAGGGTGGAGCCAAAAAGGAGGGATTTTTCAAATTGACTTTGGCCTTTACAAGTGCTCCCTTTCTGGTCAACATATGAAATAACAGGTGTGTGTAAAAATTTGAAGTGCTCCCCCTCTGGCCAACATATGTAATGAAAAGTGTGTGTAAAAATTTGAAGTGGTCCCCCTCTGGCCAACATGTATAATGACAAGTGTGTGAGAAATTGAAATGCACCCCCTTTAGCCAAAATTAGTATAACAAATTTTAATAGATATGTATATAAATACATACTGTATTAATTTCAAGTAAATAATAAAGCTTAACAACCAAATGTAACTAAAAGCTTACCTGTTTTATATTGACATAGTATGTACAGTATATATTATTATTTTGTAAATACACATCTTTATATAGAAAGGGTGGTCCAAAAGAGGTAGGCATTTTCCAGAGGTCTCAACAAGGTAAGAAATACAAAAATTTGTGTGTGTGATCTTGTCAATTTTTTTGAGGCCAGTTAAATAGTTACAATGTTTAGATTTGGAGTGCAGTGCAAAAAGAGATAAGACAAAAGTTAAGACGAGACAAAGAAGCAATCAGGAGAGAAAAGGGGAGCGTCCGCCCTCTGAGGCCCGGAGAGAAAGTCAGTGTGTGACCTGCATTGACACTGGCATTGATTTTCCCTGGTGAGTTTGGTAATTATGACTGGAATACCCTTCACATTTTTGTTCCAAGCCAGCTGCATAGAAACATGCTTTATGTCCTTGACTGAGCTGACCGAGGCTTTTTACAAACCCCGTTTCCATATGAGTTGGGAAATTGTGTTAGATGTAAATATAAACAGAATACAATGATTTGCAAATCCTTTTCAACCCATATTCAGTTGAATGCACTACAAATATAACATATTTGATGTTCAAACTGATAAACTTAATTAAAAAAGAATAAAAATAATTAACTTAGAATTTCATGGCTGCAACACGTGCCAAAGTAGTTGGGAAAGGGCATGTTCACCACTGTGTTACATCACCTTTTCTTTTAACAACACTTAATAAACGTTTGGGAACTTAGGAAACTAATTGTTGAAGCTTTGAAAGTGGAATTCTTTCCCATTCTTGTTTTATGTAGAGCTTCAGTCCTTCAACAGTCCGGGGTCTCCGCTGTCGTATTTTACACTTCATAATGCGCCACACATTTTCCATGGGAGACAGGTCTGGACTGCAGGTGGGCCGGGAAAATATCCGCACTCTTTTTTTTTTCGAAGCCACGCTGTTGTAACACGTGCTGAATGTGGCTTGGCATTGTCCTGGCAGCATATGTTGTTCCAAAACCTGTATGTACCTTTCAGCATTAATGGTGCCTTCACAGATGTGTAAGTTACCCATGCCTTGGGCACTAATGCACCCCCATGCCATCACAGATGCTGGCTTTTGAACTTTGCGTCGATAACAGTCTGGATGGTTCGCTTCCCCTCTGTTCCGGATGACACGATGTTGAATATTTCCAAAAACAATTTGAAATGTGGACTCGTCAGACCACAGAACACTTTTCCACTTTGCATCAGTCCATCTTAGATGAGCTCGGGCCCAGAGAAGCCGGCGGTGTTTCTGGATGTTGTTGATAAATGGCTTTCGCTTTGCATAGTAGAGCTTTAACTTGCACTTACAGGTGCAGCGACCAACTGTATTTAGTGACAGTGGTTTTCTGACGTGTTCCTGAGCCCATGTGGTGATATCCTTTAGAGATTGATGTCGGTTTTTGATACAGTGCCGTTTGAGGGATCGAAGGTCACGGTCATTCAATGTTGGTTTCCGGCCATGCCGCTTACGTGGAGTGATTTCTCCAGATTCTCTGAACCTTTTGATGATATTATGGAGCGTAGATGTTGAAATCCCTAAATTTCTTGCAATTGCACTTTGAGAAACGTTGTTCTTAAACTGTTTGACTATTTGCTCACACAGTTGTGGACAAAGGGGTGTACCTCGCCCCATCCTTTCTTGTGAAAGACCGAGCATTTTTTGGGAAGCTGTTTTTATACCCAATCATGGCACCCACCTGTTCCCAATTAGCCTGCACAACCGTGGGATGTTCCAAATAAGTGTTTGATGAGCATTCCACAACTTTATCAGTATTTATTGCCACCTTTCCCAACTTCTTTTGCACGTGTTTCTTGCATCAAATTCTAAAGTTAATGATCATTTGCAAAAAAGAAATTATCAGTTTAAACATCAAATATGTTGTCTTTGTAGCATATTCAACTGAATATGGGTTGAAAAGGATTTGCAAATCATTGTATTCTGTTTATATTTACATCTAACACCACTTCCTAACTCGTATGGAAACAGGGTTTGTAATGAACTCACCTTGCTGAGAAATGGCGCACTCTGCCAATCTTCCCGCTACATCTTTTGTTGTTCTGCTTTCTCTCGGCTCCAGCAAGTGGTTTCGGCCGTTCGAGCAGGTGTGAACCCCTCGGGAAACTCCAACAACCAGACGAGCCTGTGGGACCTCAGCTCCTCCTTTTTCTTCGCGGGGACCGTCATCACTACCATCGGTAAGCCCGCTTCAACGCTTCCTCTCCTCTTTCAGCCTCTGGAGAGCAGAGGAAAAGCTGCATGTGAGCATTGTACATCATCATAAGCAAGAAGTCACGACGCAACTCTTATTTATTCATCATTACACCCTTAAATTGGTGTTGTGGAGCAGGAAATAAGGTGTTTGCTTTGCCATGCTACATAATAGTCCTGCATGCACAATGGCTAACTGATGTACTCATCAGGGAAGCATTTTGTACTGCTGACCTTTGGCTGTTCTTCTTCACACACACACACACACACACACACACACACACACACACACACACACACACACACACACACACACACACATACGCATGCACACGCACACACTTGTATTTCCTACCTTCTTGAGAGCTCTGAAAAATGCCTACCTTTTTAGGACCACCCTTTCTAGATATAGAAATTTGTATTTACAACATTAATAACACATATAAACTATGTAAAGGAGTTGGAATTTCACAAGAAAAATGTCACAATTTCACAAGGAAAACTTTGAATTTTGGGGGTATTATAATAAACTTACTCACCGCAAGTCAAAATGTTATAATTAAGGTTGGAATTTTACTCAATAACAGTCGCAATTTTACAAGAAAAGCTCAAAATTGTAATTTCACTTGGCAAAAATACAAAAAATTTCATAATTTTACTCATAAAATTTACCATTTTATAAGAAAAACAATAAAACTGGCGATATTGTGAGAAAAATCAGTATTTTATGACAAATGTCATTCATCTTGCATTAAAAAGTAATAATTTTACATGAAAAAGTAATCATTCTACGAGAAAATATTGCAATATTACAGAAACAGGAAAATTATGAGAAATTGTTCCAAATTTTATAAGAAAAGTGTGAGAAAAAGACTGCTTTTAGTTAATTTATTTATACCATTTAGTGTTTGTAATTAGTTGTTAGTCTTCATTATTTTTTACAAAAACTTGTTATTTCATATGTTAACCAGAGGGGAGCACTTTAAAAGTGACACACAGTCAATTTGAAAATTCCCTCCTTTTTGGGACCACCCTCATTTTGATGTATTTCACCAGCAGGGGTGCAAATGAGACATTCTCTATTAGATGCAAGGGTTTCCCGTATTGGGACCATGATTTATGTCCTAACTTGTTCACACCTCCTCATATGGAAGATACTTTTCCTTGTTAGTGTCTTAAGAAGGGTAGAAGTACAAGAACACACACACTTTTGTATTTCTTACCTTCTTGAGACCCACCTCTTTAGGACCACCCTTTTATAGATATATAAATATTTGTATTTACAACATTAATAACACATAAAAACTATGTAAATGAGTTGGAATTTCACAAGAAAAGGTAAATTTCTCAAGAAAAACTTTGAAGTTTTCGTCGGAATTATAATAAACTTACTCGACGCAAGTCAAAATGTTACAAGAGAAACTGAACATTCGTGCAATATTATGAAAGTTGGAATTTTACAAGAAAAGCTCGACATTTTGGCAATTTTATGAGTCGACAAAAGTCAGAATTTAACGAGACAACTGTAAAATGTTGGCAATATTATAATTAGAATCATAATTTTACTTAGCAAAATTAGGACAAAAGTCAATTTACTCAAAATGTGTTTACCATTTTATAAGAAAAACAATAATATTGGCAATATTGTGATAAAAATCAGTATTTTATATGAAAAATGTCACCATCTTGCATAAAAAAGTAATAATTTTCGGAGAAAATATTGAAATATTACAGAAACAGGAAGAATATGAGAAATTGTTCCCAATTTTATAAGAAAAGTCTGCTTTTAGTCATTTATTTATACCATTTAGTTTTTGTAATTGGTTGTTAATCTTCGTTATTTACTTCAAGTTATTGCAGTATGTCTCTATATACATATTTTATTTTGTTTTCAATTTTGGTCAAAGGGGGACGTATGTCAATTACTTACACACACTTGTTATTTCATATGTTAACCAGAGGGGAGCACTTTAAAAGTGACACACAGTCAATTTGAAAAATCCCTCCTTTTTGGGACCACCCTCATTTTAATTTATTTCACCAGCAGGGGTGCAAATGAGACATTCTCTATTGGATGCAAGGGTTTTTCATATTGGGACCATGATTTATGTCATCACTTGTTCACACCTCCTCATATGGAAGCTACTTTTCCTTGTTGGTGTCTTAAGAAGGGTAGAAATACAAAAATCCACACACTTTTGTATTCCTTACCTTCTTGAGACCTCCGAAAAATGGCCACCTCTTTAGGACCACCTTTTCTAGATATATAAAGATTTGTATTTACAACATTAATAACACATAATAACTATATAAATGAGTTGGAATTTCACAAGAAAAACATTGAATTTTGTCGGTATTATAATAAACTTAACGCAAGTCAAAATGTTACAAGAGAAACTGAACATTTGTGCAATATTATGATGAAAGTTGGAATTTTACAAGAAAAGCTCAAAATTTTGGCAATTTTATGATGAGTCGACAAAAGTCCGAATTTAACGAGACAACTGTAAAATGTTGGCAATATTATAATTAGAATCATAATTTGACTTGGCAAAATTAGGACAAAAGTCCATTCATCCATCTTCTTCCGCTTATCAGAGGTCGGGTCACGGGGGCAACAGCCTAAGCAGGGAAACCCAGACTTCCCTCTCCCCAGCCACTTCGTCTAGCTCTTCCCGGGGGATCCCGAGGCTTTCCCAGGCCAGCCAAGAGACATAGTCTTCCCAACGTGTCCTGGGTCTTCCCCGTGGCCTCCTACCGTTGGACGTGCCCTAAACACCTCCCTAGGGAGGCGTTCGGGTGGCATCCTGACCAGATGCCCGAACCACCTCATCTGGCTCCTCTCCATGTGAAGGAGCAGCGGCTTTACTTTGGTTCCTCCCGGATGGCAGAGCTTCTCACCCTCTCTCTAAGGCTGGCTGACTAAACTCATTTCGGCCGCTTGTACCCGTGATCTTATCCTTTCAGTCATGACCCAAAGCTCATGACCATAGGTGAGGATGGGAACGTAGATCGACCGGTAAATTGAGAGCTTTGCCTTCCGGCTCAGCTCCTTCTTCACCACAACGGATCGATACAACGTCCGCATTACTGAAGACGCCGCACCGATCCGCCTGTCGATCTCACGATTCACTCTTCCCTCACTCG
>NC_084634.1:38423955-38473955 GCF_033978795.1 Nerophis ophidion
ATGGAAAGAGACGGGAGGGGTTATCTATTGTCATCCAAAACCTGCCCAAACTCGATCAAGGACCCGTCCAAGCCCGAGGCATTTTTTCTCTTTGTGTTAATGTGACGGACAACAATGGCTGTTTACATATCCCCCATTCCTTTAGAAACAGCTTTTGATATGTAAACAGGGAACATCCAAATAAAAGAGGACACGTGAACCTTTTCTTGTTGGAGCGTGGGTGACACTGTAAGATGTTACAGGTCGACACGTTTCTCCTCAAATTGAGCAAAATGGAATTTTGTCTCTGTCTATTTCCTTGTTTCTTGTCTTGTTTAATAGATGTCATTGATGTTTGAACCTGACAGCGTTCCTCTGTTTCAGTGCTATTTCCTGTGTTGCGTTCTTATTTTGTAAAGCCTGTTTCGGCAGTTTTTTGACTTTTCCTTACTGCTTTCTGGCGAGGTTTTAGGTCGCAGCTGGTCCTAATCAGTATTCAGTAGGCTTGTTCAGCACAGCATGTGAAAATTGGAGTTGGTCGGTTCATTGGTTGTTGGTTCGTGTTACGAGGTTCCCGGTTTGTGCTATTCCTTTAGCATCCCCGTTATTGATGCAATGTGCTGCATCTGCTTTTGTAATTATGACTTATTTCCTTTTTGTCAGATTTTTTTTGCACATGGCCATCTGTTCACATTTTAACCTAGTACGTTTTTACTTGCACATTGCCAGCTTCTGTGCGTCTCGGGGTCACAAAACGATGCCTAAACGTGACGTTAAGACATACTTGCCAACCTTGAGAGCTCCGAATTCGGGAGAGGTTTGAGTTAGGGCAGGCGGGGTTTGATCTTAGGGGGGGGGTGTATATTGTAGTGTCCCGAGAGAGTTATTGCTGCAAGGGGTTCTGGGTATTTGTTCTGTTGTGTTTATGTTGTGTTACAGTGCGGATGTTCTCCCAAAATCTGTTTGTCATTCTTGTTTGGTGTGGGTTCACAGTGTGGCGCATATTTGTAACACTGTTAAAGTTGTTTATACGGCCACCCTCAGTGTGACCTGTATGGCTGTTGACCAAGTATGCATGCATTCACTTGTGTGCGTGTTAAAGCTGCATTTATATATGTGGCTGGGCCAGCGCGCTGTTTGTATGGAGGAAAAGTGTACGTGACGACCAGGTGCTTTTAAGGCCCGCCCCCAATATTGTTGTCTGGGTGGAAATCGGGAGAAATTCGGGAGAATGGTTGCCCCGGGAGGGGAACTGAAATTCGGTAGTCTCCAGGGAAAATTGGGAGGATTGCCAAGTATGCATTAAGACTGTATCAAGAATAGATTTCTACCAGTAAATTTAAGGGAAAAACTGTATTATAGCTTAGTAAGTCCTTTTTTTTCTGAAGCTGCTACACCCTCTTAAAATCTATCATGCTGCCTGGATGGATAAGCCAGTTTTTGTTTAGCTCGGTTGGTAGAGCGGCCGTGCCAGCAACTTGAGGGTTGCAGGTTCCATTCCCGCATCTGCCATCCTAGTCACTGCCGTTGTGTCCTTGGGCAAGACACTTTACCCACCTGCCCCCGGTGCCACCCACACTGGTTTGAATGTAACTTAGATATTGGGTTTCACTATGTAAAGCGCTTTGAGTCACTAGAGAAAAAGCGCTATATAAATATAATTCACTTCACTTCACCGATTCCACGTGTCCTAAATCTTCATTATGAGTCATATCTTACGAGTGTTCCACTCACCGACTCCCGTTACGTTTTTCTACAGAAGTGGAAAGTCAGCCAGACGAAGATCCGCGTCATCTCCACGCTGGTCTTCATCCTGTTCGGCTGTCTCATCTTCGTGGCGCTGCCAGCTGTCATCTTCAAGCACATCGAGGGCTGGAGCACGCTGGAGTCCATCTACTTCGTGGTCATCACCCTCACCACCATCGGTTTTGGAGACTTTGTCGCCGGGGAAAAAGGTCCGTTGATTTTTCGTGGATTTTTTGTATTCGCCATATGCACTAAAATAGGACAAAAAGAGGAGGAAGTCTCAATATTGAGATTACTGTGCTGCTTCGTTGTCACCGTCTATTTCATAGTACTGTATTTTTCCGAGTATAAGTCGCTACGGAGTATAAGTCGCACCTGCCGAAAATGCATAATGACGAAGGAAAAAAACTTATTTCTTTGAATTGCCGCCGAGGCGCTAATTAATTTAAAACCTCTTCTCACTCCGCCGTTTACCAAAGGCATGCGGTAAAGGCAAGCATGCGCTAATTATTTTAAAACCTCTTCTCACTCCGGCGCTTACCAAAGGCATGCGGTAAATTTAGGCCTTCGCTTATAAATTTGAGTGTGATGTAAGGATACCATCATGCAGCTCCTTCTGATCAAAAGCATCGATAACTTGTTTATAGAAGTCTTCCTTATCTTTCTTCAGTTTTCAAAGTCTCTCTGTCTCGATGGAGATCTTCCTTTATTACCTCCTGCCTCGATTGAAAGTCCAGTTTAGAAAAGTGTTTTATTTTAGATATGTAATCCTCCATGTTAAAAGTGCAAGCGAGAGGGAAAAAAACACACGCTGCTCACTCTTGCTGGTAGGTGTGAAGCCATAGCGCGCTCTCGTTTGGGTTGCTCCCGATGTACAGACCGTTGCTATCAGTTAGCTTGGCTCCATACGTGTAGTGCGGGCGACGACTGAATTATCCTCGGACAACTCCCCCTCTCATTCTGCTCCATGGGTGATATCTTTATCCCACCACTGCCACCATGAAGTGTTATTGTATAAATAATACACTGGGTATTTATGACTGGAACATGCTTTATTTCAGCCCGGTTGTTTACATAGCCAGCATAAGAGTAGTGGTGTTACATCCTAAAAGGTCCGTCGTGCACCCCCCGCGTCATATCCGTTCCCAGCACATATCACGACACTTGTTGTCACTTCTTCTGCAGCCGAGAAGTCGCAAGAAGGATCACTAGCGCCCTTTACCACCCGGAGGTGGGAGTCATTTAATGACTCATTTTTGACACACGCAGCTACGGTATATTAATAAAACATAGCTGCTTACTGTTCTTTTTAGCATATTCAATAGCTTGGACCTTGAATCCTACTGAATAGCTCTTAATCTTCTTCCCTTTATGCGATTTCAAATTATTGAAATCAGCCTCCTCCATTTTGAAAATTATGACAGGTGAAGTGTCACTCGTGACGTGACAAGTTTGACCAAGCAGAAATTGTAGACATGCGCTAATAAAAATAATATTTTGCGAAACGAGTTTGATCCGGCGGTAATGCTAAGCATGTGCTAATTATTTTTCGAAATGAGTTTGACCCGGCAGTAATTTTAGGCAGGTGCATACTATATACACCCGGCGGCAATTCAAGGAAATACGGTAAGTCGCATTGGAGTATAAGTGGCATTTTTTGGGGAAATTTTATTTGAAAAAACCCAACACCAAGAATATACATTTGAAAGGCAATTTGAAATAAATAAAAAATAGTGAACAACAGGCTGAATCAGTGTAGGTTATATGAGGCATAAATAACCAACTGCTATGTAAACCTAACATATTATGGTAAGAGTCATTCAAATAACTATAACATATAGAACATGCTATACCTTTAAAAAAAACTATCTGTCACTCCTAATCCATAAATCCCATGAAATCTTATACGTCTATTCAAGGGGTCGGATACCTAAAATGATATTGGACCAAAAATTTAAAAAAAAAAAATGTCTGGAGCCGCAAAAAATTAAAAGCCATATTACATACAGATAGTGTGTCATGAGATATAAATTGAATTATGAGGACTTAAAGGAAACTAAATGAGCTCAAATATACCAACAAATGAGGCATAATGATGCTATGTGTACATACAGCTAGCCTAAATAGCATGTTAGCATCGGTTAGCTTGCAGTCATGCAGTCACCAAATATGTCTGATTAGCACTCCACACAAGTCAATAACATCAACAAAACTCACCTTTGTGCATTCATGCACAACGTTAAAAGTTGGGTGGACAAAATGAGACGGAAAAAGAAGTGGCATAAAATATGTCCTCGAAAGTCGGAGAAAGTTATACATGTAAACAAACTAGGGTGAGTTCAAGGACCGCCAAAATTAGTAGGACAAAACGGCGCTTGCCAAATACTCGAATCAGTGAAGCATGTTTAATACAAACAGTGTGCTTTATAACAATTAGGGAGGTTTGTGTCATGTTTGTCCTCCTACAGAAACCATATTAAAACAAAAAAATTGTTTTTTCCCCTCATCTTTTTCCATTTTCCAAACATTTTTGAAAAAGCTCCAGAGAGCTACCAGGGCAGTGCAATGCGGCTCTAGAGCCAAGGGTTGCCGACACCTGGTCTAGTCTCTTACGTGAATGATCTAAATAATAATATTTTATATTTTACGGTAATGTGTTATTAATTTCACACATAAGTCGCTCCTGAGTATAAGTCGCACCCCCGGCCAAACTATGAAAAAAACTGTGACTTGTAGTCCGAAAAATATGGTAGATCCTTTCATGGGTTCAAAAATTCCATCTTCATCCTTAGACTTGGACAAACTTGAATGATCCACAAGGGAAATTTGTTCCACACGGTAGCTCAGTTACAAAGGATGGAAAAGATGGAAAGGACAATGCAGGTACAAAATAGAATACAATATAAAATAAAATATATTTACATGATATATGTATAGGGGTCACCAATGTGGTGCCGCGGGCACCAGGTCGCCCGTAAGGACCAGATGAGTCGGCCGCTGGGCTGTTTCTAAAAATAGCTCAAATAGCAGCACTTACCAGGGAGCTGCCTCTATTTTTTAAATTTCATTTATTTACGAGCAAGCTGGTCTCACTTTGCTCGACATTTTTAATTCTAAGAGAGACAAAACTCAAATAGAATTTGAAAATCGAAGAAAATATTTTAAAGACTTGGTCTTCACTTGTTTAAATAAATTCATTTATTTTTTTACTTTGCTTCTTATAACTTTCAGGAAGACAATTTTAGAGAAAAAATACAACCTTAAAAATTATTTTAGGATTTTTTTCCTGACAATTTAAATCAATATTCAGGTAAAAAAAATAATTTAATTGTAAAGAATAATAAATACATTTTAATTTAATTCATTTTAGCTCTTGTTTTTTTCGACGAAGAATATTTGTTAAATATTTCTTCAAACTTATGATTTAAAATTAAAAAAAATATTTTGGCAAATCTAGAAAATCTGTAGAATCAAATTTAAGACTTATTTCAAAAGCTTTTGAATTTCTTTTAAAATTTTTGTTCTGGAAAATCTAGAAGAAATAATGATTTGTCTTTGTTAGAAATATAGCTCGGTCCAATTTGTTATATATTCTAACAAAGTGCAGATTGGATTTTAACCTATTTAAAACATGTCATCAAAATTCTAAAATTAATCTTAATCAGGAAAAATTACTGAAGATGTCCCATTAAATATTTTTTAAATTTTTTCAAAAAGATTCGAATTAGCTAGTTTTTCTCTTCTTTTTTTCGGCTGAATTTTGAATTTTAAAGAGTCAAAATTGAAGATAAACTATGTTTCAAAATTGAATTTTCATTTTTTACCTGTTTTCTCTTCTTTTAAACCGTTCAAGTGGTTTTTTTTCATCATTTATTCTCTACAAAAAACCTTCCGTAAAAGGAAAAAAAATGTGCGACGGAATGACAGACAGAAATACAATTTATTTAAGTGTGTATCAAACTGGTAGCCCTTTGCATTAATCAGTACCCAAGAAGTAGCTCTTGCTTTCAAAAAGGTCGGTGACCCCTGGTCTAGGATATATACTGATATATTATATGATCATATAATGTAGAATATTACAGTATATGTAACAGCTGCAGCATCAACTACAGCAGGGGTAAGGAACCTATGGCTCGAGAGCCAGATGTGGCTCTTTTGATGACTGCATCTGGCTCTCAGATACATCTTAGCTGACATTGCTTAATACTATAAATAATGAATAATTCCACTGGCAATCACAGCTTTAAAAATAGTGAAGTGACTTATATTTATATAGCGCTTTTCTCTAGTGACTCAAAGCGCTTTACATAGTGAAAGCAAATATCTAAGTTCCATTTAAAACAGTGTGGGTGGCACTGGGAGCAGGTGGGTAAAGTGTCTTGCCCAAGGACACAACGGCAGTGACTAGGATGGCTGAAGAGGGAATCGAACCTGGAACCCTCAAGTTGCTGGCACGGCCACTCTCCCAACCGAGCTACGCCGCCCCCCCACATTCTAAAACAATTCATCGAAAAAGGCCTGAGAATGTGGATATACGTTCGCATTGCACTAATTCAGCGAAAGAAACAACGGGGGAAAAATAAACGAGGAACTAAAACAATTTATTTAAAAAATCTCCGAACAATGGTTGGGTTAGCATGTCACGATGACATTACACACGGCGCTCAAAACTCTGTCAAAATGTTTATAGTAGGACTTTGGTAAGCTATGATGGATTGTAGGCACATCAAACATAGGAGTATTTTTATGGTGTGTGTGTATAAGGACAGCAAAATGTCACCTATTAGCAGACATACAGTATTATCTGGGGTTTTGTTTCACAATATTATGCAAAACCAACTTTTTTAACCTTCTGGTACCTGCTGATCTGTATTTGGGATCTGCATAAGTCATGAAAATGTAGTCGATAAGTCTCTTCTTTTTCTCTTTCTTCTTGTTATGGGACATTCATCCTCCGCTGTTCTAATATAAAGTAGTTTAAAGTTCTTTCTCATATCTGTCAGTAAACTCGCCATGAAAGCACTAAAACATACCGGTGTAGTGAGTTGACATTATTCACCCAAGGAACTTTAGTTATTAGAAAATTCCAGTCGGACGGTTTTTCACGGGACACCTTGTTGTTGTTTCCGGATGAGGAGATGCTGCGCCGTTATTGATTGAAGTCTAAATGTCATTAAAACAGTTAGCGCCATCTTTCGACACTTCTTCCACTCCCGTCCTTGCACGCTACACCGCTACAACAATGATGACGAGGAGAAGACGCTGCCTTATAACCCGGTGCGCCTAATGTACGGAATAATTCTGGTTGTGCTTACTGACCTCAAAGCAATTTTATTTGGTATGTGGTGTAATGATAAGTGTGACCAGTAGATGGCAGTCACACATAAGAGATATGTGTAGACTGCAATATGATGGCAGTAAACAACACCAAAACTTTTAATGTTCCATTGAGAATATAGAACATTACATACGGCGCTCAAAAATGTATCAAAATGTTTTAGTGCGACTTTGGTAAGCTATGAAGCCACACCGCTTGATGGATTGTACTGTGCTTCAACATACCAGTATTATTATGGTGTGTGTATAAGGTAAGACGTATTATCTGCCGTTTTTTTATGCAATATTATGCAAAATAATGTAGACCACAAGGAAGTGTTTTCAATTTAGAAAAAAATTATAATAATATGACCCATTTAATGCGCCCTATAATCCGGGGAGCCTTTTGTATGAAAAAAGACCTGAATAGACCCTTTTTTTGTTTTGATTGAAACTTGTATTAGTAGATTGCACAGTACAGTACATATTCCGTACAATTGACCACTAAATGCTAACACCCCAGTAAGTTTTTCAACTTGTTTAAGTCGGGGTCCACGTTAATCAATCCCAGCTTAGACCAATTTTTACCTGCATCTCATACCCGTCAGCGATCCTGTTCTGTCTCCCTGTAATGTTGGATCTTGCTCTGTCTCCCACTAATGTCTGATCCTGTTCCCTCTCCCTGTAATGTCTGATCCTTTTCCATCTCCTTGTAATGTATGATGCTGTTCCGTCTCCTTGTAATGTTTGATGCTGTTCTGTTTCCCCGAATGTTTGATCCTGTTCTGTCTCCCTGTAATGTTTGATCCTGTTCTCTTTGTAATGTTTGATCCTGTTCCGTTTCCCTGTAAAGTATGATGCTGTTCCGTTTCCCCTAATGTTTGATCCTGTTCTCTTTGTAATGTTTGATCCTGTTCTCTTTGTAATGTTTGATCCTGTTCTCTTTGTAATTTTTGATCCTGTTCCGTCTCCCCGTAATGTTTGATCCTGTTCCGTCTCCCCGTAATGTTTGATCCTGTTCCGTCACCCTATAATGTTTGATCCTGTTCCGTCTCCCTGTAATGTTTGATCCTGTTCCGTCTCCCTGTAATGTTTGATCCTGTTCAGTCTCCCTGTAATGTTGATCCTGTTCAGTCTCCCTGTAATGTTGATCCTGTTCAGTCTCCCTGTAATGTTTGAACCTGTTCATTTTCTTTGTAATGTTTGATCATGTTCCGTCTCCCTGTAATGTTTGATCCTGTTCTGTCTATTTGTAATGTTTGATCCTGTTCCGTCTCCCTGTAATGTTTGATCTTGCTGTCTCCCTGTAATGTTGGATCCTGTTCCGTCTCACTGTAATGTCTGATCCTGTTCCGTCTCCCTGTAATGTTTGAACCTGTTCTGTCCCCCTGAATGTTTGATCCTGTTCTGTCTTCCTGTAATGTTTGATCCTGTTCTGTCTCCCTGTAATGTCTGATCCTGTTCTGTCTCCCTGTAATGTCTGATCCTGTTCAGTCTCCCTGGAATGTTTGATCCTGTTCTGTCTCCCTGTAATGTTTGATCCTGTTCTGTCTCCCTGTAATGTTTGATCCTGTTCCGTCTCCCTGTCATGTTTGATCTTGCTGTCTCCCTGTAATGTTTGATCCTGTTCCGTCTCACTGTAATGTCTGATCCTGTTCCGTCTCCCTGTAATGTTTGAACCTGTTCTGTCCCCCTGAATGTTTGATCCTGTTCTGTCTTCCTGTAATGTTTGATCCTGTTCTGTCTCCCTGTAATGTCTGATCCTGTTCAGTCTCCCTGTAATGTTTGTTCCTGCTCTGTCTCCTTGTAATGTTTGATCCTGTTCTGTTTCCTGGAATGTTTGATCCTGTTCTGTCCCCCTGTAATGTTTGATCCTGTTCTGTCTCCCTGTAATGTTTGATCCTGTTCCGTCTCCCTGTCATGTTTGATCTTGTTCTGTTTCCTGGAATGTTTGATCCTGTTCTGTCTCCCTGTAATTTTTGATCCTTTTTCTGTCTCCCTGTAATTTTTGATCCTGTTCCGTCTCCCTGTAATGTTTGATCCTGTTCTGTCTCCCTGTAATGATTGATCCTGTTCTGTCTGCCTGTATTGTTTGATCCTGTTCTGTCTCCCTGAATGTTTGATCCTGTTCTGTCTCCCTGAATGTTTGATCCTGTTCTGTCTTCCTGTAATGTTTGATCCTGTTCAGTCTCCCTGTAATGTCTGATCCTGTTCAGTCTCCCTGTAATGTTTCCGTTCTGTCTCCTTGTAATGTTTGATCCTGTTCTGTTTCCTCGAATGTTTGATACTGTTCTGTCTCCCTGTAATGTTTGATCCTGTTCAGTCTCTTTGTAATGTTTGATCCTGTTCTGTCTCCCTGTAATGTTTGATCCTGTTCTGTCTCCCTGTAATGTTTGATCCTGTTCTGTCTCCCTGTAATGTTTGATCCTGTTCAGTCTCCCTGTAATGTTTGAACCTGTTCTGTCTCCCTGTAATGTTTGGTCCTGTTCTGTCTCCCTGTAATGTTTGATACTGTTCTGTTTCCCCGAATGTTTGGTCCTGTTCTGTCTCCCTGTAATGTTTGATCCTGTTCTGTCTCTTTGTAATGTTTGATCCTGTTCTGTCTCTTTGTAATGTTTGATCCTGTTCTGTCTCCCTGTAATGTTTGATCCTGTTCTGTCTCCCAGTAATGTTTGATCCTGTTCTGTCTCCCAGTAATGTTTGTCTGATCTTGAATGGGATTGTGCTGAAAATTTTAATTTTCCCTCAGGGATTGATAAAGTAATTCTGATTCTGATAATTGGCAGTGCGCCCTATAACCCGGTGCGCCCTATGGTCCGGAAAATACGGTAGTTTAATGTTACAAAATGTTTCCCATCCATAAAATTATACAAAAATGCAACTATTTCTCAGTGAATAACTTTTGCTGTTTGGGTTTTTCCCCACTCGGTAGTTGTGACTACCAAATCATTGCAAAGCTCACTTTCCAATGATTTCCTAATGATTATTGATTAGAGGGCAGGCAGCATCTGTGCGAACACGGACAGTTGGAAGTAAACTAATCAGGGCGTTATGCTCCCTTCTAACTAAACATGGAGTCGGTCGCTTTGGGATACATTAAATCTCGACCTTTGCGTCATTGTCGGTGAGTCACTCCAGTGGCCGACGTCTTAATGGACGGATAATCAGAGCTGTTTAAACGAAACACGGACTTACGTCTGGTGTGCTGTGATTCTGCAGGTGGGTCGGAGAGTCCAGAGTACCTGAAGTACTACAAGCCTGTGGTGTGGTTCTGGATCCTGGTGGGCCTGGCCTATTTCGCCGCCGTCCTCAGCATGATCGGAGACTGGTTTCGAGTCATCTCCAAGAAAACTAAAGAGGAGGTAGGGGGGAAAAAACGGACTTTGCTAATAAATGGATGGTCGTAAATAGCCACAATGTATCCCACCGGCGGTCTACACTTACAATTGTTCAACAACACAATCAGGTTTTAATGACATCATCTGTCAAAACTCAAAAATATTGACATTTTAAGTACTGTACTGTTACGAACAAATACCATTAAAACATTCAACTGACCTGTGGGGCTCGGTTGGTGGAGCGGCCGTGCCAGCAACTTGAGGGTTCCAGGTTCGATCCCCGCTTCCGCCGTCCTCCTCACTTTACCCACCCACACTGCTTTAAACGTAACGGGTTTCACTATGTAAAGCGTTTTAAGTCACTGGAGAAAAGCGCTATATAAAAATAAATCACTTCACTTGGTATGACTATTTCTCCTATATTACTTTTTCTTTGCAAACATTTTATTTCTATACATTTTACTACAGTCGTCCCTGGTTTGTCGCTGTTAACTGGTATATGACATAAATTTACGCCAATCGTTAATTTTGAATCAAATATTTTCATAGCTACAGCATAAAAAAAGCTGTTGACTACCTTCTAAATAGGTTTTTCAACATTGTGAGAGCCCTCTGGAGAGGAAATAAAACCCTATAATCACCTTTACGCTCTTTTAATCCGATATACAGTAGTAATACTGCCTGAGGCTGAGCCAATCAGTAGTCACGATACTGAATAGCACACTATGATTGGTTTAGTCTCCTCTTGAGGCCATTACATCTGTACTATTGATGTTCTTAGTTCTTTTAGCTATTTTATGCTTGAAAATATTTAAGACTCAAATTGTAGAAGATGCTTTAGTATATATATATATATATATATATATATATATATATATATAAATCCATTTTCTTCCGCTTATCCGAGGTCGGGTCGCAGGGGCAGCAGCCTAAGCAGAGTAGCCCAGACTTCCCTCTCCCCAGCTACTTCGTCCAGCTCCTCCCGGGGGATCCCGAGGCGTTCCATGGCCAGCCGGGAGACATAGTCTTCCCAACGTGTCTCGGGTCTTTCCCGTGGCCTCCTGCCGGTCGGACGTGCCCTAAACACCTCTCTAGGTAGGCGTTGACCAGATGCCCGAACCACCTCATCTGGCTCCTCTCCATGTGAAGGAGCAGCGGCTTTACTTTGAGTTCCTCCCGGATGACAGAGATTCTCACCCTATCTCTAAGGGAGAGACCCGCCACCCGGCGGAGGAAACTCATTTGGGCCGCTTGTACCCGTGATCTAGTCCTTTCAGTCATAACCCAAAGCTCATGATCATAGGGGACAATGGGAACGTAGATCGAGCGGTAAATTGAGAGCTTTGCCTTCCGGCTCAGCTCCTTCTTCACCACAACGGATCGATACAGCATCCGCATTACTGAAGACGCCGCACCGATCCGCCTGTCGATCTCACCATCCACTCTTCCCCCACTCGTGATCAAGACGACTAATTACATGAACTCCTCCACTTGGGGCAAGATCTCCTCCCCAACTCGGAGATGGCACTCCACCCTTTTGCGGGCGGGAACCATGGACTCGGACTTGGAGGTGCTGATTCTCATCCCGGTCGCTTCACACTCGGCTGCGAACCGATCCAGTGAGAGCTGAAGATCCTAGCCAGATGAAGCCATCAGGACCACATCACAAAAAGCAGAGACCTAATCCTGCAGCCACCAAACCGGATCCCCTCAACACCTTGACTGCGCCTAGAAATTCTGTCCATAAAAGTTATGAACAGAATCGGTGACAAAGGGCAGCCTTGGCGGAGTCCAACCCTCACTGGAAACGTGTCCGACTTACTGCCGGCAATGCGGACCAAGTTCTGACACTGATCATACAGGGAGTTTAGGGTCAGTATATTTATATACCGTATTTCCTTAAATTGCCGCCGGATATATAGTATGCGCCTGCCTTGAATTACTGCCGCGTCAAGTTCGCTTTGCAAAATAATTAGCACATGCTTAGTATTTCCGCCGGGTCAAACTCGTTTCGCCAAATAATTAGCATAGGCCTAGAATTTCCGCCGGGTCAAACTCGTCATGTCACGAGTGACACTTCCCCTGTCATCATTTTCAAAATGGAGGAGGCTTATTTCAATACTGGTAATTTGAAATCGCATAAAGGGAAGAAGATTAAGAGCTATTTAGTAGGATTTAAAGTCCAAGATATTGTATGCTAAAAAGAACAGTAAGCAGCTATGTTTTATTAATATACTTGTGTAGCCGACGGTCCGACAGACAGGCAGGGCACACTGGACAGCCCAAGATGGCGGCGAGGAGACAGCGAGCGAGCGGAGAGGAGTAGCGGAAGAACGACCTGGACTGAGGTTTTATTGAAAAATGAACAAAGTTAAACTGCTCAAGCCATGTCCTTCCTTGGTGGTCCTGGGAACCCACAAGACGACGGCTTGAGACCGTCACAATACCGTAGCTGAGTCATTAAATGACTCCCGCCTCCTGGTGATAGAGGGCGCTAGTGATCCTTCTTGCGACTACTCGGCTGCAGAAGAAGTGAAATGAGTGACGTGATATGTGCTGTAGGAGGTACAGTAATAAAGGAAGATCTCCATCGAGACAGAGACTTTTAAAACTGAAGAAAGATAAGGAAGACTTCCATAAACAAGTTATCGATGCTTTTGATCAGAAGGAGCTGGCATGGACTATATTTATAAGTAAAGGTAAGACCATAGTGACGTTTTTTTAATTAAATGTGCTTTTCATGATGGTATCCTTACATCACACGCAAATGTTTACTGCATGCATTTGGTAAGTGCCGGAGTGAGAAGAGGTTTTTAAAATAATTAGCGCATGCTTAATTTTACAGCATGCCTTTGGTAAGTGCCGGAGTGAGAAGAGGTTTTTAATTAATTAGCGCCCCGGCGGCAATTCAAGGAAATACGGTATATTAGTGGAGGTTTCTGTGGTTTGTCCGTTATACCGTGCTCAGTACGGGGGTAGAGCGGAATATACGTTAGGTCAGGAAAAAACAGTGTAAACTTCCTGGATGTAACAACACATACCGGCCATTTACCAAACCCGACACCACATTACAATATGTACACCATGACAGCAACCGCCCGCCTGTCACAACCGGGAACATCTCAGAGGAGACTGTCAGCCCTGTCATCAGTCAGGGAATCATTCAACCAAGCAACACCTCCGTAGCAAAAAGCACTCAAGGAAAGTGGATACCAATACACCCTTCATCACGACCCACCAGCAACTGAAATGAGAAAAACCAGGAAACGGGACAATATACTTTGGTATAACCCCCCCCATTCAGCAAAAATGTCAGCATGAATATCGGACACAAATTTCTTGCAATGATTGCCAAGCACTTCCCCAAAAAACATAGTCGTACTCAGGAAGATATTCAACAGTAATCACCTTGACAGCTACAGCTGCATACAAACCATTGACTCACACAACAAAAAGATTCCGAGCACACACAGACAAGCAACAGTTAACGACTTTAACTCCATAGACAGCTGCAATTGCTGACAAAGCCTGAACTGCCTACTTAACAGAAACTGTTTAAAAACATCAGTTGTTTACCAAGCCAGCATCACCCGCAAGGACAAGCCTGGGCAATTATTTACACCCGGGGGCCAAATTTAGAGAAAATTTTGTGTCTAGGAACCCTAATACAAAACCTCACAATAATTTCTGATTGAAGGTTAAAAACGTTATGACAGACCGCCTTAAAAAACAGAATTGAATTTAAAATGTTCTACTGAAAGAGACACCCAGAAAGTACATGACAATAATGTGGGATTTACGTTATTAACTATGAAGGATAAAACACTGAATATTTACAATATAGCGTATATATATATTTGGGGCGGCATAGCTCGGTTGGTAGAGTGGCTGTGCCAGCAACTTGAGGGTTGCAGGTTCGATTCCCGCTTGTGCCATCCTAGTTACTGCTGTTGTGTCCTTGGGCAAGACGCTTTACCCACCTGCTCCCAGTGCCACCCACACTGGTTTAAATGTAACTTAGATATTGGGTGTCACTCTGTAAAGCGCTGTGAGTCACTTGAGAAAAGCCCTATATAAATATAATTCACTTCACTACAACATATGAATGTCACACCCCCTCTCCATCCACATACTGTATTTTACAATCAAGCGAAACGCAACAAAAATGCAACTAACAGTAAAATATGAACGCGAAGGGTAAAAACCATAGTAACGAATTAGTTGACCCTAGTAACCAATTAGTTGACCATAGTAACTAATTAGTTGACCATATTAACTAATTAGATGACCATAGTAACTAATTAGACAACCTTGGTAACTAATTAAACAACCATAGTAACTAATTAGTTGACCACAGTAACTATTTAGACGACCATAGTAACTAATTATTTCACCATAGTAACTAATTAGATAACCATGGTGACTAATTAGACGACCATAGTAACTAATTAGATGACCATAGTAACTAATTAGATAACCATGGTGACTAATTAGACGACCATAGTAACTAATTAGATGACCATAGTAAATAATTTGATGACCATATTAACTAATTAGATTGACCATAGTAACTAATTACACAACCATAGTAACTAATTAGACGACCATGGTAACTAATTAAACAACCATAGTAACTAATTAGTTGACCACAGTAACTATTTAGACGACCATAGTAACTAATTATGTCACCATAGTAACTAATTAGATAACCATGGTGACTAATTAGACGACCATAGTAACTAATTAGATGACCATAGTAAATAATTTGATGACCATAGTAACTAATTAGATGACCATAGTAACTAATTAGACGACCATAGTAACTAATTAGATGACCATAGTAACTAATTAGATGACCATAGTAACTAATTAGATGACCATAGTAACTAATTAGATGACCACAGTAACTAGTATATCATGCAAAAGCCCAGATTCCAACGATTGAAATGCTTAGTATAGTTGAAGACTTACGGCCGTTAGAAAACATGAGTGCACATCATAATGGCAGCTACACTTTCCATCCTAAAGATCTAAAAAAATATTTGGGAATGTCCGGCGGGCCAGATTGAAACGCTTAAACGGGCCGCATGTGGCCCCCGGGCCTTCATTTGCCCAGGTGTGCACAAGGACATCTCAAACATAGAGACAGAAAACACCTTTAAAACCCGTTATAACAACCACACAGCATCATTCCGTAGGCCCCAACTCAGGAAGTCCACAGAACTGAGCAAACACACGTGGACTCTTAAAGACAATAATATTCATTACAACAGTACAACTAAAATATGTAACTGAAAGAAAATTGTTTATTATATACAACCCCAGCATGTCCACATTAAACAAATGCAACAAACTGGTCATCATTCCGCAACGTTTTCAACAAGAAACTCCGCGGGAAATTTAAAATTGCAATTTAGTCAACTAAACCGGCCGTATTGGCATGTGTTGCAATGTTAATATTTCATCATTGATATATAAACTATCAGACTGTGTGGTCGATAGTAGTGGCTTTCAGTAGGCCTTTAAAAGCCACTATTTTTCACATACATGAGGCATAATAATGTGTTCATTCCACAACTGTATGCATCGTTATCGGTAATTAAGAATTGGAAAATATCGAATATCGGCAAAAAAGCCATTATTGGACATCTCTAATAATATATCAAGGTAAAAGTCAATTCGTAATACGAAGAGATTTCTCGTAATGTGACAACGTAACATTCCCTAACTCATCCCAGTCTGACTGTCAATCATCACAGCTGTCACAAACACACAAATTAATCTGAACTGTGTTTTATTCATGCAAGAAGGTCCAAGTTGCCAGATGGTGTGCAGTTATTCCATAACGTTGCTTTTTAGTTGCACGTTGGAGGAGCCTTTGTCGACGTGTGCCTTTCCCTCACCGGATAAACAGAATAATCATCCGTCAGCTTCATTATTCAATTGCATGTAAACTGGTTAGAGAGCGCACACGCCGGCTCCCTCTTGCATCAACCATAGACACGTGTTGTCTTAATGGACTTATTTTACTCTCTACACTACAAGCCACTGGGAAAAGAGCAGACAATTAGGGTGGAGTACAGCACATACTGGGAATACTGCAGGGACTTAAAAGATTTGCAAGATGGGCAAACAGACTGTGGAAGTGAGAAAGAGGAGGCGGAAGTGCACTGTTGTGAGTGTGTGTGTGTGTGTGTGTGTTCGTGTGTGTGTGTTACAGAGAAACATACGTTCTCGCTTAAATGCACTGCAGCTTTAACCAAGCACGCACTTCACAGCCTCATGAATAAACAAACAGCCCAGAGAGACCCGATGCAAGGTGACAATCAATATTGTTGTTTTTTTTCTCCCACCCATCCCTGTCAGGGACTATCATATCAAATGCAGCCATGGATGCGATAATCCATCCATTTTCTACCGCGGGGGGTTGCCGGAGCCTATTTCGGCTCTATTCGGGCGGAAGGCGGGGTACAGCCTGTACAAGTCCCCACCTCATCACAGGGCCATCACAGATAGACAGACAACATTCACACACTAGGGACCATTTAGTGTTGCCAATCAACTTATCCCCAGGTGCATGTCTTTGGAGGTGGGAGGGGCCTATCCACAGGTGCAGGTCTTTGGAGGTGGGAGGGGCCTATCCCCAGGTGCATGTCTTTGGAGGTGGGAGGGGCCTATCCCCAGGTGCATGTCTTTGGAGGTGGGAGGGGCTTATCCCCAGGTGCATGTCTTTGGAGGTGGGAGGGGCCTATCCCCAGTTGCATGTCTTTGGAGGTGGGAAGGGCCTATCCCCAGGTGCATGTCTTTGGAGGTGGGAGGGGCCTATCCCCAGTTGCATGTCTTTGGAGGTGGGAGGAAGCCGGAGGGAACCCACGCATTCACGGGGAAAACATGCAAACTCCACACAGAAATATCCCGAGCCCGGAACTGAACTCAGGACCTTTGTATTGTGAGGCACATGCACTAACCCCTGTTTTCACCGTGCTGCCGAGTACCTTTCATTCTGAGTCAGGAGTCTTAACCCCTGGTCTATCCTGGGTCTTCAAAGCCAATACAGTACATTTAATATATTTGTTTAACCTTTCAGGCTACCCTCAAGTTTGGTCTCAAGGACCCAGAAGGGTCTCAGTCATAATAATAATTTAAAAAAAAAGAATGTTATTAATTGTCCATCCATCCATTTTCTACCGGTTGTTCTCTTTGGGATCGCTGTAGCCTATCTCGGCTCCATTTGGGCGGAAGGTGGTGTACACCCTGGACAAGTCACCACCTCATCACAGGACCAACACAAATATACAGACAACATTCACACACTAGGGACCATTTAGTGTTGCCAATCAACCTATCCCCAGGTGCAGGTCTTTGGAGGTGGGAGGGAACTATCCCCAGGTGCATGTCTTTGGAGGCGGGAGGGGCCTATCCCCAGGTGCATGTCTTTGGAGGCGGGAGGGGCCTATCCCCAGGTGCATGTCTTTGGAGGTGGGAGGGGCCTATCCCCAGGTGCATGTCTTTGGAGGTGGGAGGGGCTTATCCCCAGGTGCATGTATTTGGAGGTGGGGGGGGCCTATCCCCAGGTGCATGTCTTTGGAGGTGGGAGGAAGCCGGAGGGAACCCGCGCATTCACGGGGAGAACATGCAAACTCCACACCACAGAAATATCCCGAGCCCGGAATTGAACTAAGGACCTTTGTATTGTGAGCCACATGCACTAACCCCTGTTTTCACCGTGCTGCCGAGTACCTTTCATTCTGAGTCAGGAGTCTTAACCCCTGGTCTATCCTGGGTCTTCAAAGCCAATACAGTACATTTAATATATTTGTTTAACCTTTCAGGCTACCCTCAAGTTTGGTCTCAGGGACCCAGAAGGGTCTCAGTCATAATACTAATTAAAAAAAAAAAAGAATCTTATTAATTGTCCATCCATCCATTTTCTACCGCTTATTCTCTTTGGGGTCGCTGTAGCCTATCTCGGGAATAACATGCAAACTCCACACAGAAAGATCCCGAGCGCAGGGCGACAGCGGCGATGACCTTTGCTCCTGCAAGCGCGCTGGCCACATCTCCCCCTCCCGACACACTGCTATAAGGTAACTTCTTTGTATGACGTCATGCTAAATTCTTCAATCTGTCGCTCCAGGTCGGTGAGTTTCGCGCCCACGCCGCAGAGTGGACGGCGAACGTGTCTGCGGAGTTCAAAGAGACCCGGAGGAGACTCAGCGTGGACATCTATGACAGGTTCCAACGCGCCGCGTCTATTAAGCGCAAACTGTCGTCCGAGCTCGGCATCAACGCCTCCATGAACCAGCAGATGACGCCGGGCAAGCGGACATTGTCGGCCAACCTGGGCGAGGACAGGGAGGCGTACGCCAACTTGACTCTCTCCCTCGGCCCCGTGCCGGGGGCCCTGACCAGGAACGGCAGCCTCTTCCTGAACGGCCTCAGCCCGGATTTTGCCGACAGGCGGGATATTGGAGTCAGTGACAACCCCAAATGAGGAACAAAAACAGTCCAACATTTGGATGCACGTTTTGTTTAGACTGAACTTTCAGGTTGTCTTCAACATAAATCCATCATGTCTGTGCCAACATGGTCATCACCGTCACCGTCTTCTCATTAGAATTTAGTAAGGAGTGATGAAAAATGACCAACGTCCTGAAAACGTCCTCCACAAAAATGGTGGACATGCTGCTATGCTATTTACATTGTTGATAGTCACATCCAAACTATGAATGAACACATAAATAACTGAAAACATGTTTCATATTTTAGTTTCTTCAAAATAGCCACCCTTTGTTCTGATAACTGTTTAGCACATTATAAGCATTCCAAGAGCTTCAAGAGGTACCTGAAATGGTTTTCATTTCAAGCCCATGAAGAGAATGCCAAGAGTGTGCAAAGCAGTAATCGGAGAAAAGGGTGGCTATTTTGAAGAAACTAGAATATAAAACATGTCAGTTATTTCACCTTTTTTATGTTAAGTACATAACTCCTCATGTGTTCATTCATAGTTTGCATGTGACAATCTACAATGTAAATAGTCATGAAAATAAGGAAAATGCATTGAAAAGAGAAGGGGTGACCTGTACTGTATATATTTCTAAAAACAATCCCCTAAATAGTCATTTTCAGCGAGACACAAAAACTTGTTTTTAGGAAAATAAAAATAAATACAGCTTTTGAGCATCGCCAGTGAGTTATAAGACAAAAACCTTCACAAGTAAGTATAAATAATAACACATTCAAACTGATCACTTTTGTGTTTTTAAAGATGAAATATAACAATGTTATCGCAGGAATTCTTACAGAGACAATATGGACTTGTTCCATTGGCAGTTTTTTTTTTTTTTTTTTGCTCATCACAAGCAAAAAAACTTGTATTAATTTTTAAAACTCTTTTTTTAGAAGGGCATTTTTTTTCCAGTGATCAGTCGATAAATATTTGGGTGCCAGTCAGACAACATCCTCCTACTTATTCCACAAACATGGCCGACACTTATTCCACAAACATGACCGACACTTATTCCACAGACATGACCGACACTTACTCCACAAACATGGCCGACACTTATTCCACAAACATGGCCGACACTTATTCCACAAACATGACCGACACTTATTCCACAGACATGACCGACACTTATTCCACAAACATGACCGACACTTATTCCACAGACATGACCGACACTTACTCCACAAACATGACCGACACTTATTCCACAAACATGGCCGACACTTATTCCACAAACATGACAGACACTTATTCCACAAACATGACCGACACTTACTCCACAAACATGGCTGACCCTTATTCCACAAACATGGCCGACACTTATTCCACAAACATGACCGACACTTACTCCACAAACATGGCTGACATGCTCTAATTTACTCCACAAACACTTATTCCACAAACATGGCCGACATGCTCCAATTTACTCCACAAACATGGCCGACATGCTCCTACTTATTCCACAAACATAGCCGACATGTTCCTATTTAATTCACAAACATGCTCCAATTAGACTCCACAAACGTGGCCGACATGCTCCTACTTATTTCCACAAACATGGCCGACATGCTCTAATTTACTCCACAAACATGGCCGACACTTATTCCACAAACATGGCCGACATGCTCCAATTTACTCCACAAACATGGCCGACATGCTCCTACTTATTCCACAAACATAGCCGACATGTTCCTACTTACTTCACAAACATGATCCAATTTACTCCACAAACATGGCCGACATGTTCCTACTTATTCCACAAACATGGCCGACATGCTCTTACTTCATAAACATGCTCCAATTTACTCCACAAACATGACCGACACTGGCCGACATGCTCCTACTTATTCCACAAACATGGCCGACATGCTCCAACCTATTCTACAAACATGGCCAACATGCTCCAACTTTCTCCACAAACATGGCCGACATGCTCCTACTTATTCCATAAACATGGCCGACAAGCTCCTACTTATTCCACAAACATGGCCGACATGATCCTACTTATTCCACAAACATGGCCGACATGCTCCGAATTATTCCACAAACATGCTCCAATTCACTCCACAAACATGGCCGACACGTTCCTACCTATTCCACAAAAATGGTCCCACTTACTTCACAAACATGCTCCAATTTACTCCAAACATGGCCGACATGCTCCAACTTATTCCACAAACTTGGCCGACATGCACCTACTTATTCCACAAACATGGCCGACATGCACCTACTTATTCCACAAACATGGCCGACATGCTCCTACTTATTCAAATATGCTCCAATTCACTCCACAAACAACCTACTTATTCCACAAACATGCTCCTACTTCACAAACATTCTCCAATTTACTCCAAACATGGCCGACATGCTCCTACCTATTCCACAAACATGGCCGACATGCACCTACTTATTCCACAAACATGGCCGACATGCACCTACTTATTCCACAAACATGGCCGACATGCACCTACTTACTCCACAAACATGGCCGACATACACCTACTTATTCCACAAACATGGCCGACATGCTCCTACTTATTCCACAAACATGGCCGACATGCTCCTACTTATTCCACAAACATGCTCCAACTTACTCCACAAACATGACTGACATGAAGTTAGTTTTTAGACAGACGTACAGTCCAGGTCAAAAGTTTGGCCACACCTCCTCTTTTCAAAGCGTTTTCCTTCTTTTCATGACTATTTAGACCAGGAAGGCCCTGCTCAAGATGGCGGCCGTGTTGACCTGCCTAACAAGGCTGCATGCAGCGCAGAGTGACAAGGTAGATTTTCAGTATAAATTATACTTTCTTAAAACATTATAGAGCAGGCTTGGGCAAATATTTTGACCTATGGGCCACATTTAGAGTAAAAATGTGTCTGGGGGCTGGTATATCTATTTTTAGGAACACTAATACAAAACCTCACAATAATGTCTGATTGAATGCTAAAAACGTTATGACAGACCACTTTAAAAAACGGAATGGAATTACATTTTTTTTCTATGAACGATAAAACACTGAATATTGACAACAAATATATATTGGTATATTTATTTTTACGACCAATATGTTGTTAGTCTGTGTTGGCCCGATTGTAGCTGAGATAGGCTCCAGCGCCCCCTGCTACCCCGAAGAGAGTAAGCGGTAGAAAATGAATAGATGGATGGACGGATAACACAAAACCTCACAATAATGTCTGATTGAATGCTAAAAAACACTGACAAGACTGCCTTAAAAAATGCAATGTAATTTTAAATGTTTCTATGAAGGCTAAAACACTGAATATTGACAAAATATGAACGTCACACCCGCTTTCGATTGACATATTTTACAATCAAGTGAAACGCAACAAAAATGCAACAAACAGTGAAATATGAACGCGAAGGGTACAACATAAACCCACTTACAATCTGATATTTGCTGAATTCCCCCCAGGGATCAATAAAGTACTTTCTATTCTATTTTGTATATCACTAAGCTTTAGAACTTTGTCGTGAAAATCTCCTCCCGCGTCTGTGGAAACGCTCCCCGCCCACACTGCTTGGTGCCTCTTCTGAGCTGCTGTGACTTAGACCAGTGGTCCCCAACCTTTTTGTAGCTGCGGACAGGTCAACGCTTGATAACTTGTCCCGCGGCCCGGGGGGGGATTCTTTTATTTTTTTTAGGGAGGTTTTTTGGGTTGGTGCACTAATTGTAAGGGTATCTTGTGTTTTTTATGTTAATTTAATAAAATTAAAAAGTAAAAAAATTAATACAAAATTATTCTGCAGCCTGGTACCAATCGAGTCACGGCACGAATTTTTGATAAATTAGATTTTGATAATTTTTTATTATATTTTTTTATTTTGGGGACCACTGACTTAGATGACCATAGTAACTAATTAGATGACCATAGTAACTAATTAGATGACCATAGTAACTAATTACATGACCATAGTAACTAATTACCTGACCATAGTAACTAATTAGATGACCATAGTAACTAATTACATGACCATAGTAACTAATTACATGACCATAGTAACTAAATACATGACCATAGTAACTAATTACATGACCATAGTAACTAATTACATGACCATAGTAACTAATTAGATGACCATAGTAACTAATTAGATGACCATAGTAACTAATTAGATGACCATAGTAACTAATTACATGACCATAGTAACTAATTATATGACCATAGTAACTAATTAGATGACCATAGTAACTAATTAGATGACCATCATAACTAATTAGATGACCACAGTAACTAATTAGATGACCATAGTAATTAAATGACCATGGTAACTAATTAGATGACCATAGTAACTAATTAGATGACCATAGTAACTAATTAGATGACCATAGTAACTAATTAGATGACCATAGTAACTAATTAGATGACCATAGTAACTAATTAGGTGACCATAGTAACTAGTTAGATTACCATAGTAACTAATTAGATGACCATAGTAACTAGTATATCATCCATAAGCGCAAATTCCAACCATTGAAAGACTTAGTATAGTTGAAGACTTCCGGTCATTATAAAACATGAGTACACATCATAATGGCAGCTACACTTTCCATCTTAAACATCTAAAAAAAAATATTTGGGAATGTCCGGCGGGCCAGATTGAAAAGCTCAATGGGCCGCATGTGGCCCCTGGGCCTTACTTTGCCCAGGTCTGTTCTAGAGGTACCGATGTAATGAGTTGTTTTCCCCGTTTCGCATGCATTTTAGGTGTTTGTGCGCATTTTGGACGTTTTTGCCCCTCGTCGGCCTCCATCAAAAAAGAACCCACTCCAAAAACATGGCTGCTGCGTAAACATGGAGTGCATTTTCTTTGATAAAAAAAGCAAAAGAATCCTACTACATCCTGGTGAGAACTAGAACTACACCCTCATTGACTGTGTTTGTGACTGAGCCAAATGTGAAGCTTGTTCTGGACAAGGGTCGAGGAGGGTTGAGGGGAAAATAGAGTGTTTTTGGATGCAAGAAATGGCCGGTGGGTAAAATGCATTGGTAAATCTAGGAAGCAATAGATGTGATTGTGCTCATCTACTACAGATTTACCAGACGCTGACATCTGCATCAGATATATCAGTGGATCCTGCGCTCTGCACGCCATGATGCATCCGTGCAAAAACACGGTGAAGAATGTTTCGGCTTTATCTTTGCTACTTTTTACACCGTGCATTAACACGACTCCGGCTGATGGAGATGAATGTTGACCTTTTTTTTTTTGTTCCTTGACTGACAAACGGCTTTCTGCCCCACGTGTGCCTTACTGACAAACCCACAACGCATGAAAGGTACACTATATGGCCAAAAGTACAAACCCCGTTTCCATATGAGTTGGGAAATTGTGTTAGATGTAAATATAAACAGAATACAATGATTTGCAAATCCTTTTCAACCCATATTCAGTTGAATATGCTACAAAGACAACATATTTGATGTTCAAACTCATTAACTTTACTTTTTTTTTTGCAAATGATAATTAACTTTGAATTTCATGGCTGCGACACGTGCCAAAGTAGTTGGGAAAGGGCATGTTCACCACTGTGTTACATCACTTTTTCTTTCAACAACACTCAATAAATGTTTGGGAATTGAGGAAACACATTTTTTAAGCTTTTCAGGTGGAATTCTTTCCCATTCTTTCTTGATGTATGGCTTAAGTTGTTCAACCGTCCGCGGTCTCTGTTGTCGTAATTTAGGCTTCAAAATTTTCAATGGGAGACAGGTCTGGACTACAGGCAGGCCAGTCTAGTACCCACACTCTTACACGCTGTTGTCACACGTGGTATGGCATTGTCTTGCTGAAATAAGCAGGGGCGTCCATGATAACATTGCTTGAATGGCAGCATATGTTGCTCCAAGACCTGTATGTACATTTCAGCATTATGGTGCCTTCACAGATGTGTAAGTTACCCATACCTTGGGCACTAATGCACCTCCATACCATCACAGATGCTGGCTTTTGAACTTTGCGCCTATAACAATCCGGATGGTTCTTTTCCTCTTTGTTCCAGAGGACACAAATGTCCACAGTTTCCAAAAACAATTTAAAATGTGGACTCGTCAGACCACAGAACACTTTTCCACTTTGCATCAGTCCATCTTAGATGATATCGGGACCAGAGAAGCCAGCGGCGTTTCTGGATGTTGTTGATAAATGGCTTTCGCTTTGCATAGTAGAGTTTTAACTTACACTTACATATGCAGCGACCAACTGTATTTAGTGACAGTGGTTTTCTGAAGTGTTCCTGAGCCCATGTGGTGATATCCTTTAGAGATTGATGTCGGTTTTTGATACAGTGCCGTCTGAGGGATCGAAGGTCACGTTCATTCAATGTTGGTTTCCGGCCATGCCGCTTACGTGGAGTGATTTCTCCAGATTCTCTGAACCTTTTGATGATATTATGGAGCGTAGATGTTGAAATCTCTAAATTTCTTGCAATTGCACTTTGAGAAACGTTGTTCTTAAACTGTTTGACTATTTGCTCACGCAGTTGTGGACAAAGGGGTGTACCTCGCCCCATCCTTTCTTGTGAAAGACTGAGCATTTTTTGGGAAGCTGTTTTTATAGCCAATCATGGCACCCACCTGTTCCCAATTAGCCTGCACACCTGTGGGATGTTCCACATAAGTGTTTGATGAGCATTCCTCAACTTTATCAGTTTTTATTGCCACCTTTCCCAACTTCTTTGTCACTTGTTGCTGGCATCAAATTCTAAAGTTAATGATTATTTGCAAAAAAAAAAAGGTGTATCGGTTTGAACATCAAATATGTTGTCTTTGTAGCATATTCAACTGAATATGGGTTGAAAAGGATTTGCAAATCATTGTATTCTGTTTATATTTACATCTAACACAATTTCCCAACTCATATGGAAACGGGGTTTGTATTTGGCCACCTGCCTTTACTCACATATGAACTTGAAGTGCCGTCCCATGGAATTGTCCAAAAATGTTTTGCTATCCTGGAGCATTCAAAGTTCCTGGAACTGGAACCAACTCCTGAAAAACCAACCCCACACCATACTTGCCAACCCTCCCGAATTTTCCGCGGGACTCACGAATTTCAGTGCCTCTCCCGAAAATCTCCGGGGACAACCATTCTCCCGATTTCCAGCCGGACCTGAGTGAGGACAGCCTGTCGTCACGTCCACTTTTCCTCCTTAAAAACATGGTGCCGGCCAAGTCACGTTATAACATCTACGACTTTTGGAGCTCAGTGCACAACTGCACACACAACAAAAAGGAGACTATTATATATGTCTCCCTTATCCATAGCATTATCTATAACCCATAAAGTAGGCAGGCACGGATCTATTTCCCAGCATGTGTTTATTCCAGCCGGCACCTTAATACACTGACACACAACATCCGGATTCCCACCATGCATTGCTTCAAAACTACGGCAAGTAGTAATGTCCAAAAACATAACAGAAACGAAGTAGAACAACGAAGACGAGACAGTCATGGCGACGACGAGTAAGAATAAGAAGTACGCTTGCAAGTTCCAAAATGATTGGAAACAAGAATTTCAGTTCGAAGGGGGAGGGGTATGCTAGGGAGATATGGAAGATTCCAGACTCTGGTGCATTTGACCAAGGCACTTTTGTAATCAGAGACGGTACGGTGTTCAGCATGGTTAGAAAGACGGTGACAGAGAATAGAACAAGGACGGACAATTCAACCCTAAACTCACTCCTTTCCTGCAAATTAAATTGCCCAGGTTCTGCCCATACCTATGCTCCTTCAAAGGCTGTGCTACTGGCTGCAAAGCATGGCAATTCAAATACAAAAATGATTAGGAGTGATATGTGTGTGTATATGTGAACACTGAAATGCAAGTATTTATTTTTATATATCTGGATTAAGTAATTTGCTGATCAGACTTACTGGGGACCTTGGGGAAAAAAAGAGTCAATATGGGGATCAAATTTAAATAATTTTGCCTAACTCACACAAATTAGTACGTGACTACTGAGGACCATTTTAAAAAATTTAAAAATGTTCAAATGAAATATGACATGATCTTCAGAATACAGCTGTCCTCTTATAGGAAGTTTCACCACTTAAATGTTAAATCCTGCATCTTCTGTAACATTACTGAAAACTGTTTTTACCATGAATTGATTAACGTGGACCTTGACTTAAAGAATTTGAAAAACTTATTCGGGTGTGACCATTTAGTAGTCAATTGTACGGAATATGTACTGTACAATCTACTAATAAGAGCTTCAATCAATCAATCAATGCTATTTAGCAGCAATGAAGTTGTCTGCAACTAATAGAAGGATGGAACATTTTGGGAATCATATTTTACTTTAAGGTAATAATGTTTTATAATCATGCTGTATGAAAATGTCATCCTAAGGGAACACTAAACCAGATTTAGTTTTTGGCGAAATATTAGTTTTAACCCGGAGTGGATACCATACAGAATCACAGTACTATTAATGTCGGGATAACACATTTTTCACTTTTCAAGAAAATGTATTTTCTCTTTTACCAATATTTGAAACGCGTAAACAAAGTAACCCAAATGTCCCTGTTGTGGGATCAATAAAAGATTATCTTATCTTACTTTAAAGCAGAGGTTCTCAACCTTTTTTCAGTGATGTACCCCCTGTGAACATTTTTTTAATTCAAGTACCCCCTAATCAGAGCAAAGCATTTTTGGTTTAAAAAAAGCGATAAAGAAGTAAAATACAGCACTATGTCATCAGTTTCTGATTTATTAAATTGTATAACAGTGCAAAATATTGCTCATTTGTAGTGGTCTTTCTTGAATTATTTGGAAAAAAAGATATGAAAATAACTAAAAACTTGTTGAAAAATAAACAAGAGATTCAGTTATAAATAAAGATTTCTACACATAGAAGTAATCATCAACTTAAAGTGCCCTCTTTGGGGATTGTAATAGAGATCCATCTGGATTCATCAACTTCATTCTAAACATTTCTTCACAAAAAAAGAAATATTTAACATCAATATTTATGAAACATGTCCATAAAAAAAAAAATCTAGCTTTTTTTTCCACAGTTTATGAACTTAAATTCATATTTTGTTGAAGTATTATTCAATAAATATATGTATAAAGGATTTTTGCTATTTTTAGAATATTTCAAAAAAAATCTCTCGTACCCCTTGGCATACCTTCAAGTACCCCCGTTTGAGAACCGCTGCCTTAAACCACAGAAATAAGAAACAAGCTCATTTAAACTTTTATTTGTAACAACATTGAACATAAAGAACATAAAAAAGTGTTCTACTTAACCAGTCCTGCTGATTATCTCTTAATCTACTATTTTACCTGCAATGTAGGCCGTAATGCGGTTGTACACATAGAACTTCTATGCTTGCCAATGTTTTGGAGAGCTTCCGGTTCGCTCCTCAAACGTTTTAAACAGTCACTCTTTACTGGTACAACACCAGAAGGGGTCAGAGCTTAAAAATCACTTCAGAATGGATCTGACTATCATTTGAAAAGGTTTCCCTGTTTTTTTTGGTCCCCATACCGTCAGAGGTCCACTAAAGGTGAGTGTGTAAACAGAGCCATGTCCTCATTAAGTCAGCATTGGCAGAACACACACAAACACTAAAAAGACAATTCTGTCAAATGTCACATGTCAGTGTGCACATAATGTACATGCAGTATACAGTTTTGATGAATCAACATGAGTGTGCACCTTCTCCTTCCTTAAAAGCCCACCATGGGCATGTTGAATGTGTTTTTTTTTTTTTCTCTGAACACTTATTGAATGTAAGCATACTGCAAAGTGTGGAAGCCATCTAAAACATGTAGCCCTGAACCACAAATGTGAAATTTGTATAAAAAAATGAAATACAACACAGTTTAGAGGTCCACACTTGTAATGTGTGTCGCATGCATGTGTGCAATGTTACTTCATGTTTTTCTGTGCTCATATTACAACTATCATATTTTACAAACTTTTTAAAAGGTTTGGAATTAAATATTTTCAATATGCAAACAGTTGTTGTTTTTTTTTAGTATTGTCATTTTTGCAGTACTCATTGAAATAAATTGTTTTACCCCAGCTCCAAAATAAAATACTGTCTTGTAATTCAGTAATTTTTTCTTTGTATTATTTTTGTCATTAAAATATCAAATAAAAAATACAGACCTCCGATATAATCGGCCGATAAATTATTGGTATCGGTTTCAAAAAGTAAAATTTGTGACTTTTTAAAACACTGCTGTGTACACGGACGTAGGGAGAAATACAGACCGCCAATAAACCTTAAAGGCACTGCCTTTGCATGCCGGCCCAATCACATAATATCTACGGCTTTTCACGCACACAAGTGAATGCAAGGCATACTTGGTCAACAGCCATACAGGTCACACTGAGGGTGGCCGTATAAACAACTTTAACACTGTTACAAATATGCGCCACACTGTGAACCCACACCAAACAAGAAAGACAAACACATTTCGGGAGAACATCCACACCGTAACACAACAAAAACACAACAGAACAAATACCCAGAACCCCTTGCAGCACTAACTCTTCCGTGATGCTACAATATACACCCCCCCAACACCACCCACCTCAACTTCCTCATGCTCTCTCAGGTAGAGCATATCCCAAATTCCAAGCTGCTGTTTTGAGGCATGTTAAAAAAAAAATAAAGGACTTTGTGACTTCATTAATAAATATGGCAGTGTTATGTTGGCATTTTTTTTTTCCATAACTTGATTTGATTTATTTTGGAGAACCTTGTTACATTGTTTAATGCATCCAGCGGGGCATCACAACAAAATGAGGCATGATAATGTGTTCATTCCGTGACTGTATACATCGGTATCGGTTGATATTGGAATCGGTAATTGAGAGTTGGACAATATTAGATATCGGCAAAAAAGCCATTATCGGACATTTCTCATAAAAAATATAATTTTTACAAGTTTTACTGTACTTTGTGTAATAAAACAACTTACAATATGACTACGTTGTAATTTATTGTCTTACTATATTTAAATAATTGTTGTATTGAGTCTATTCTTTATTTTACTTCATATTTTGTATTGTGACTTTGTCTTTATCATAACTTTATTTTTTTTGTTTGTTTTATTACAACTTTAATAATGTCAAAACTTTTTTGGGGGGGGGGGTGATGGGGGAGGAGTATATTTATAGCTATAATTCACTGAAATTAAAATATTTTCTTATGTATATGTATAAATAAAATAAATACTTGAACTTCAGTCTGCATTTAGTTACACATATACACACACATAACAGTCCTCTACTCGTTGTTGTATTTGAAAGTGCAATGCTTTGCAGCCAGTAGCACAGTCTTTGAAGGAGCATAGGTATGGGCAGCACCTGAGAAATGTAATTTGCAGGAAAGAAGTGAGTTTAGGGTTGAATTGTCCATCCTTGTTCTATTCTCTGTCACTATCTTTCTAACCATGCTGAACACCCTCACTGATGATGCATTGCTGGGTGGCACGCACAAAAGTGTCTTCATCAAATGCACCAGAGTCTGGAATCTTTCCATCTCATCCTAGCATATCCCTTCCCCTTCGAACTGTCCTGGATGAACTGAAATTCTTGTTTCCAATCATTTTGGAACTTGAAAGTGTACTTTTTCTTCTTACTCGTCTCTGGTACGTTTTTGGACATTAGTACTTGCCGTAGTGTTGAAGCAATGCATGATGGGAATCCGGATGTTGCGGGTCAGTGTATTAACGTGCCGGCTGGAATAAACACGCTGAGAAATAGCTCCGTGCCTGCCTACTTTATGGGTTACAGATAAAGCTATGGATAACGGAGACATATATAATAGTGTGTGTGTAGTTGCACACTGAGCTCCAAAAGTCGTAGATGTTATAACGTGACTTGGCCGGCACGCTGTTTATGAGGAGGAAAAGTGGACTTGACGACAGGCTGTCCTCACTCAGGTCCGGCTGGAAATCGGGAGAATGGTTGTTCCGGGAGATTTTCGGGAGAGGCACTGAAATTTAGGAGGCTCCCGGAAAGTTTTTGATGGTTGGCAAGTATGTAGTAACTGGTATAACTGTTACGGCTCAGACCCTTGTCATTGGCAAGCTCCTTCCCCGGACATCCAGATCTTCCGACCTGGCTATCCTTAGCTCCGTTGTTGGCGAACATCAGGTCCGTTTTTCTGCCCTTGAGGACAAACTAGAGAGAGCCTTTACCCGACGAGCGCCGTGGAGCATCAGGATTGGCACGGTAGAAATCCTCCAGAAGAGAGGGGTCGGCAAGATAGGAGGCAGGAACTCAAGATCTGTCCTCTGTCCCATATCCATCCCGGTCTACCAGATAAACGAGCCCCCTCAAGGATTTCCTTGACCGTCCAAACCTGATCTTCGTTTGGCAAGAACCTTGAGGGTTGGGTGCAGGAGGGGACAGAGCGCTCTCCGGAGATCAGGTTTGGACGGTCAAGGAAATCCTCAAGGTCCGTCGACAAGGTAGGGGGCCCGTTTATCTGGTAGACCGGGATGGATATGGGCCAGAAGACAGATCTCGGGTTTCTGCCTCCTATCTTCCCGACCCCTCTCTTCTGGAGGATTTCTACCGCGCCAATCCTGATGCTCCCCGGCGCTCGTCGGGTAAAGGCTCTCTCTAGTTTGTCCTCAAGGGCTGAAAAACAAACCTGATGTTCGCCAACAACGGAGCTAAGGACAGCCAGGTTGGAAGATCTGGATGTCTGGGGCAGGGGTTTTCCGTTGACAAGGGTCTGAGTTGTAACAATATCGTGCAAAAGCGCAGATTCCAACCATTGAAATACTTTGTATAGTTCAAAACATGAGTGCACATCATAATAGCGGCTACACTTAAAGATCTAAAAAATGTATTTAGGAATGTCTGGCGGGCCAGATTGAAAAGCTTAACGAAGGTGAGTTTGCCCAGGTCTGGTTTAAGCTCTCTGGTTCAACAGTTGGGTGAGGCTCATTAAAAAGCGACTAGGATGTGTCTCCACACGACATGACATAACAGTCACAACGGGATACAGTATATCCTACCGTAGGAGCTCACCACAGGCCCGTTCTGTCATATATCGTTTGTGCAAAGACAGAAAAAAAACAGACTCACATTGCATCCTCAACATGTGCTGTGTCACGGGTTCCTTCCGCCTCCATGCAAATGGACAGGGCGCGCTAATGAGGCTCAAGATAGATACGGGGTAACATGACGTCTGGCTAGCTGGATCGCGCCGCCTCCCGCAGAGGACGCCGCTCTCATCACCTTGAAAAGAAGACAAGGGGAAGCATGAATCTTTGCACTTATGGCGGACAGCTGGACAAATGAGTTCAGAGAGTCACTGGGGTTGGACACGGTTATCCGGGCCACTGAATCCGTGTAATATAAATGTGTAACATAAATGGTATATTTAGAGTGTTTTGGGCAGTCCCGGAGTGGACGTGAAAAGGAGTGAGTCACTGGCTGGTGAGAAAAGCACTTGGCTCACACATGATGGAAGGAACTTACTGCACGTGTGGGAGGGTGTTGTCATGTGACATGTCTCAGCTGTGGTGCTGATCATCTTAAAAATGGCCCCGCAAAGTCATTTCTCATTCTCATGCCCCTAAAGCTGACCAACATGCCGGATTGTAGTCAGCTGGAGGCGTGTCTTTATGAAATCAAACAATGGATGTCCGCTACATTTTTGCAACTTAACGCCAAGAAAAGGGAAATGCTGATTATCGGTCCTGCTAGACACCGACCTCTATTTAATAATACCACCTTAACATTTGACAAGCAAACAATTAAACAAGGCGACTCGGTAAAGAATGTGAGTATTATCTTCCACCCAACTCTCTCCTTTGAGTCACACATCAAGAGTGTTACTAAAACGGCCTTCTTTCATCTCCGTAATATCGCTAAAATCCATTCCATTTTGTCCACTATCGACGCTGAGATCATTATTCATGCGTTCGTTACATCTCGTCTCCATTACTGTAACCTATTATTTTGGGGTCTCCCCATGTCTAGCATTAAAAGATTACAGTTGGTACAAAATGCGGCTGCTAGACTTTTGACAAGAACAAAAAAGGTCATATTACGCCTGTACTGTATATACCTTTGTATACATATATACCTATATATACATACCTGTACTGGCTCACCTGCACTGGCTTCCTGTGCATTTAAGATGTGACTTTAAGGTTTTACGACTTATGTATAAAATACTACACGGTCTAGCTCCATCCTATCTTGCCGATTGTATTGTACCATATGTCCCGGCAAGAAATCTGCCTTCAAAGAACTCCGGCTTATTAGTGATTCCCAGGGCCCAAAAAAAAAGTCTGCGGGTTATAGAGCGTTTTCTATTGGGGCTCCAGTACTCTGGAATGTTCTAAAGGTAACAGAGATGCTACTTCAGTAGAAGCATTTAAGTCCCATTTTAAAACTCATTTGTATATAATCTAGCCTTTAAATAGACCACCTTTTTAGACCAGTTGATCTGCCGTTTCTTTTCTTTTCTCCTCTGCTCCCCTCTCCGGTGGCCATGGATGAAGTGCTGGCTGTCCAGAGTCCGGACCCGGGGTGGACCGCTCACCTGTGCATCGGCTGGGGACATCTCTGCACTGCTGGCCTGTCTCCGCTTGGGATGGTCTCCTGCTGGCCCCACTATGGACTGGACTCTCACACTATTATGTTAGATCCACTATGGACTGGACTCTCACACTATTAAGTTAGATGCACCATGGACTAGACTTTCACTATTATGTTAGATCCACTATGGACTAGACTCTCACACTATAAACTAGATCCACTATGTACTGGACGCTCACTATTATGTTGGATCCACTATGGACTGGACTCTCACACTATTATGTAAGATTCCACTATGGACTGGACTCTCACTATTATGTTAGATCCACTATGGATTGGACTCTCACAATATTATGATAGATCCACTATGGACTGGACTCTCACACCATTATGTTAGATCCACTATGGACTGGACTCTCACACTATTATGTTAGATCCACTATGGACTGGACTCTCACTATTATGTTAGATCCACTATAGACTGGACTCTCACTATTAAGTTAGATCCACTATGGACTGGACTTTCACAACATTATGCTAGATCCACTATGGACTGGACTTTCACAGTATTATGGTAGACCCACTATGGACTGGACCCTCACTATTATGTTAGATCCACTATGGACTGGACTTTCGAAGGTCACGGTCATTCAATGTTGGTTTCCGGCCATGCCGCTTACATGGAGTGATTTCTCCAGATTCTCTGAACCTTTTGATGATATTATGGAGCGTAGATGTTAAAATCCCTAAATTTCTTGCAATTGCACTTTGAGAAACGTTGTTCTTAAACTGTTTGACTATTTGCTCACACAGTTGTGGACAAAGGGGTGTACCTCGCCCCATCCTTTCTTGTGAAAGACTGAGCATTTTTTGGGAAGCCGTTTTTATACCCAATCATGGCACCCACCTGTTCCCAATTAGCCTGCACACCTGTGGCATGTTCCAAATAAGTGTTTGATGAGCATTCCTCCATTTTATCAGTATTTATTGCCACCTTTCCCAACTTTGTAGCCACATGTTGCTGGCATCAAATTCTAAAGTTAATGATTATTTGCACAAATAATGTTTATGAGTTTGAACATCAAATATGTTGTCTTTGTAGCATATTCAACTGAATATGGGTTGAAAAGGATTTGCAAATCATTGTATTCTGTTTATATTTACATCTAACACAATTTCCCAACTCATATGGAACGGGGTTTGTGTATATATATATATATATATATATATATACACACACATATATACATATACAAATACATATACATACATATATATATATATATATATATATATATATATATATAAAATGTTACTTATTCAAACTTTCAATACACCATTAAAACCCAGGTGAAAATAATCTGTACACAAGACAGCCCAAAAATAGAAATAAGACATTTTTAAAGCATTTTACAGTGATTTGAAATACAAGGCAATGTAAAAATATGAAGGGTTGTGTGGTTTACTTCATCTGGGAGCAGAACCTAACTTCAATCAAATCTCAATCAACTGATGGTGTGACTAAAGTCATGACAGGAGTAAAGTCCATCCATCAATCTTCTTCCGCTTATCCGAGGTCGGGTCGCGGGGGCAACAGCCTAAGCAGGGAAACCCAGACTTCCCTCTCCCCAGCCACTTCGCCTAGCTCTTCCCGGGAAAAAATATTGGTACACTCTAGTCGTCCCTCGTTTATTGTTCCGGACATAACAATAAATGTAGGTGGGAATCATTTATTATAAATAAAATATTTTCATTGCTAAAGCATAAAAAAAGATGTTTACCACCTTCTGAAAATATTTTTCAACATTACGAGAGCCCTCTAGACATGAAATAACACCTTTACACTCTTTTAATCCAACACAGTAAGGCTGAGCCAATCAGTGGCCAGGATACTGAACGGCACACTGATTGGTTTGGTCTCCTTTTGTTGGCACATTCCACAGTACTTTAAATATTTCTTGTTGATTTAGTAATTTTTATGCTTGAAAATGCTTCATTTAGGACCAAAATATTTTAGAATATGCTTTAAAAAGTGTTTACAATATTAAAAAAAAAAAAAAATCAGCAATATGGTGAAGCTGCAACATTTGGCGAGGGACGACTGTATTACACTCTGTTCTGTAAAATCTCTTTGCTTTCTGGCTTAAGCAGGCAGTATGGATTACTACAAAGCAGGATAACAACTCGTATTAGTTTATGACTTTTAGGTCTGGCAGAGAGGATTGTCAATGAACCATGACATCATTTTCAAACACAATTGAGGCCCCAGGAGGGGGTTTTAAAACCTTGGAAAAATTATTAAAGGGAAACTCACATGGATATACAAACATTATTATTTATACGCTTGTTGTCCATCTTCTTCAAATTTGACCAAATTAACATTATATATATATGTATATCAATAAAAACTAACATGAATTATTTGATTTAATTAAAAAAAAAAAATATATATATACACACATACATATATACTGTATATATATATAGTTCCCAATGTAAAAACAAAGGAACGATTGAAACACGGATTTGTAAATTAGCCTAAAATCACAAAGCTACATCCAAAATACAACATATTTGATCTTTGTGATAAAAAAACAAAACAACTTTATAAAACTTTCTTTAACTACTGTCATTCTTTTTTTGGTCTGTCCACTAGATAATGCTATTTTTTCCCCATTCTAAGCATGCATCAATATTTCTCAACTTGTGCTCTTGTCTGCAGTGATATCCTGCTACTGAAACACTACTAATAACAATATTACTAATGCTAATGATAATAAATACTGTATTTCCTTGAATTGCCGCAGGGCATATAGTATGCTCCGCCTTGAATTACTGCCGTGTCAGGATTAATGCCGGGTCAAACTAGTTTTACAAAATATTATTTTTATTAGCGCATGTCTAGAATTTCCGCCGGGTCAGACTCGTTTCATCAAATAATTAGCATATGCCTAGAATTTCCGCTGGGTCAAACTCGTCACGTCACGAGTGACACTTCACCTGTCATCATTTCCAAAATGGAGGAGGCTGATTTCAATAACCTGAAATCGCATAAAAGGAAGATTAAGAGCTATTCAGTAGGATTTAAGGTCCAAGATATTGAATATGCTAAAAAGAACAGCAAGCAGCTATGTTTTATTAATATACCGTAGCTGCGTGTGTCAAATGAGTCATTAAATGACTCCCGCCTCCTGGTGGTAGAGGGCGCTAGTGATCAACGACAACTCGGCTGCAGAAGAAGTGACAACAAGCAGCAAGAGTGAGCAGCGATCGTTTATTTTTTCCTCTCGCTTGCACTTTTAACATGGAGGATTACATATCTAAAATAAAACACTTTTCTAAACTGGACTTTCAATCGAAGCAGGGGGTAATAAAGGAAGATCTCCATCGAGACAGAGAGACTTTTAAAACTGAAGAAAGATAAGGAAGACTTCCATAAACAAGTCATCGATGCTTTTGATCAGACGGAGCTGCGCATGGACTTCATTTAGAAGTAAAGGTAAGACTATAAAAACGTTTTTTTATTAAATGTGCTTTTCATGATGGTATCCTTACATCACACTCAAGTTTATAAGCGCAGGCCTAAATTTACCGCATGCCTTTGGTAAACGCCGGAGTGAGAAGAGGTTTTAAATTAATTAACAGCCCGGCGGCAATTCAAGGAAATACGTTGTGTGTGTGTATATATATATATATATATATATATATATATATATATATATACACATATATATACATATATATATATACATATATATAGCCTGGCCGCCGAGTCAAAAAGTTTTGGGACCCCTGATATAGACTGTACCTCCTGGCTAAATTAGTCCTAGGATAATTGCATTGCAACAATAAAAATGACAGTGTATCATATTTTCAGTTGAAATAGAGATATTTTTTTTTAGGTTTAATCTGTTATTTTCCAACTACCAATGCTAATATAAGCTCGCAAATGTTTTCATGTTTTTTGGTTGGAATTGTTTTTTATTTCGAGCTGGTGACTGGGGTGGATTATCATGAAAATTGTCAACATGAAAGTCATTGGTTGGCCTAAAAAAAAAAAACCCTTTGAGAATGCAAGTTGGGTTTTCCCAAGTTTTCTTTCAGCACCGTGGTGTTTTATCATCTTGTTTTGGATGCTGTACTTCAATAATTCAGTTTGTTTGTTTTTTGGGCAGCGTCATACGGCTTAGAAGTCACGGTCCCAACCGGACAACTCCTCGTCTGCCTTGGTCTGGTCTTGAGGGAAGCGGTCAAAATTGATGTAGCAGGGGCCCTAAAGTGGGAGGGAGAAAGAAAACATGGGTCCACTCGCAGAGCATAAATAAGGCGTCAAGGTGAGGTGGAAGGGATTGACTCGCCTTGCGTATGAGGCGGAGCGTGGGAGCGTCCAGCTGAGCCATACGCAGCTTGTGCCAGTTCATGTTACCAAACCACCTGCAGGGAGAACGTGCAGGGACTTTACAACAAGTAGGACATGTCCATATCTGCGATGATAAGCAAAGAAAACTTTTTCCCCACACTTTGAACCCTGCGCCTAATAAAACGGTGTAGTGGATTTTTGTTTGCCAACGGCCACGATGCTTTGTATTCAACAAATAGTTTTCGTAGAACACCGACAGACACTGTGAAAGTGTGTCATCGTGATATAGTGCCATCTTTTGGACGTGTTTGCACACTGCAGGTGCTGAGGGCTGAAAATATATTTCCTGATTCGTGTCGTGAACCGGAAGAATAAGCGTCCATTGCGTTCCTGCTTGAAAGGATTCTTAATCAATCACTCTAAGTTTTACACTATAACTAAAACAATTTCTACTTACTAAACCACACTGTGATCTGTAGGAGCGTTTTCTTGCATATTTGTACGTGCTTTAGTAATTGAGGTGAATTATATTGTGGAGGAAGCCGTAGTACCGGGGGAACCCACGCAGTCATGGGGAGAACATGCAAACTCCACACAGGAAGATCCCGAGCCCAGGATTGAACCCGGGACCTTTGTATTGTGATGCACATGCAGTAACCCGTCCTCCACCGTGCTGCCCAATTATAAGAAAATCGTAGACAGTATAATATGCTAACAAAGTCTCTGTGTTAGTATTATTTACTTACGATGCCATTCTTCTTGTATTGTTTTAGTTCCGTAAATTCACCAAAAAGTCTGTTTAGCTGATTAAAGAGCTAGCTCTTACCATGAATTGATTAATTCATTCACTTAAAGGCCAACTGAAAGCCACTACTAGCGACCACGCAGTCTGATAGTTTATATATCAATGATGAAATATTAACATTGCAACTCATGCCAATACGGCCTTTTTAGTTTACTAAATTGCAATTTTAAATTTCGCGCCAAAACATCCAGCTGAAACGTCTCGGTATGATGAGGCGTGCGCGTGACATCACACATTGTAGAGGACATTTTGTTCCAGTATCGTTCCCAGCAATTAAGTGATCTGTTTTCATAACAAAATTCCACAGTATTCCAGACATCTGTGTTGCTGAATGTTTTGCAATTTGTTCAATGAAAAATGGAGACGTCAAAGAAGAAAGCTATAGGTGGGAAGCGGTGTATTGCGGCCAGCTTTAGCAACACAAACAGCCGGTGTTTCATTGTTTACATTCCTGAAAGAGGACAGTCAAGCTTTACTATGGAACAGAGATGTCAAGCGAACACGGTTGGATTGGACCACACACACAAAGTATAGTGTATTATGCAGCGATCATTTCGAAAGATCGTGTTTCGAAGAGGGTCCCTTGCGAAGGGCAGAGATGGCCATCGCCACCACCCGTCGACTGGTGCTGAAGAAAGATGCGGGGCCGACCTTCAGTTTGTACAGCTACGACCATATAATCTCGCTAAAAACCTAGTAACACAATAAGCAGATGAGGGATTTTCTAGAATTATCCTAGTAAATGTGTCTAACAACAAATGAATCGCTCCCACTGCCCTCTAGTCTTTTTTTTCCCCTCGTCCTTCACTCCCACTTTCCTCATCCACAAATCTTTCATCCTCGCTCAAATTAATGGAGAAATCGTCGCTTTCTCTATCCGAATCGCTCTCGCTGCTGGTGGTCATGATTGTAAACAATGTTCAGATGTGAGGAGCTCCACAACCTGTGACGTCACGCGCACATAGTCTGCTACTTCCTGTACAGGCAAGGCTTCTTTATTAGCGACCAATAGTTGCGAACTTTATCATTAATGTTCTCTACTAAATAATTTCTGCAAAAATATGGCAATACCGCTAAATGATCAAGTATGACACTTAGAATGGACCTGCCATCCCCGTTTAAATAAGAACATCTCATTTCAGTAGGCCTTTAAAAAAGTTGCAAAATTTATTGAGGTTTTACCATTTAGTGGTCAATTGTACGGAATATGTACTGTACTGTGCAATTTACTAATCAAAGCTTCAATTAATCAATCAGCTTGACGAGGACTTCTGTTTTGTTTGAGCAGCCGTTTTACTGCTGTGTTACAGGCACTGTTTGGAAACAATTAAGATATGTAATTAAACATTTACAAAGTCTTTTGTACAAGTACAATTCAGCGAATATATGTAAAAGTATTAATTTCTTCTAAAAGTTGGTGGATGCAGATTTCTAGAACCCGGAAAATGTGGTACTTACCTGTGACTTCGGACATCTTTGATGCCATTCTTAGTGTTTCCTAACCTCTGGCCTGGCCGGGGTCTGCAAACAAAAACACATTGACTTATATTTCAAGTATGGACTTTTGAAGCAGTTAATTTTATATTGTTATGCTCGCACCTGCACAGCTTGCTAATAATGGACTTGGCTGCTTCACTTAAGTATGGAGGATAACTCAGCACGCCATCCAGAATCTTGGAGTAAATCTTCTGAGGCTCCGAGCTCGAAAAGGGAGGGCTGATTAAAAAAAAAAAAAAAAGGAAACATGAAAGAACAAAACTGCAAATTAAAACAATGTTTCTTTGCTGCCATCTTGTGGTTGATATGTGATGGTCTCATTTATATTAGCAGTTTAGTATAATTGTACACAACAGTGTGTTTTTTGGTTTTTATGACAAAACCCATTTCCATATGAGTTGGGAAATTGTGTTAGATGTAAATATAAACAGAATACAATGATTTGCAAATCATTTTCAACCCATATTCAGTTGAATATGCTACAAAGACAACATATTTGATGTTCAAACCGATACACCTTTTTTTTTTGCAAATCATTAACTTTAGAATTTGATGCCAGCAACACATGACAAAGAAGTTGGGAAAGGTGGCAATAAATACTGACAAAGTTGAGGAATGCTCATCAAACACTTATTTGGAACAACCCGCAGGTGTGCAGGCTAATTGGGAACAGGTGGGTGCCATGATTGGGTATAAAAACAGCTTCCCAAAAAATGCTCAGTCTTTCACAAGAAAGGATGGAGCGAGGTACACCCCTTTGTCCACAACTGTGTGAGCAAATAGTCAAACAGTTTAAGAACAACGTTACTCAAAGTGCAATTGCAAGAAATTTAGGGATTTCAACATCTACGCTCCATAATATCATCAAAAGGTTCAGAGAATCTGGAGAAATCACCCCACGTAAGCGGCATGGCCGGAAACCAACATTGAATGACCGTGACCTTCCATCCCTCAGACGGCACTGTATCAAAAACCGACAATCTCTAAAGGATATCACCACATGGGCTCAGGAACACTTCAGAAAACCACTGTCACTAAATACAGTTAGACGGTACATCTGTAAGTTCAAATTAAAGCTCTACTATGCAAAGCGAAAGCCATTTATCAACAACATCCAGAAACGCCGCCGGCTTCTGTGGGCCCGAGATCATGTAAGATGGACTGATGCAAAATGGGATAGTGTTCTGTGGTCTGAGGAGTCCAAATTTCAAATTGTTTTTGGAAATATTCGACATCCTGGGGAAGCGAACCATCCAGACTGTTATCAACGCAAAGTTGAAAAGCCAGCATCTGTGATGGTATGGGGGTGCATTAGTGCCCAAGGCATGGGTAACTTACACATCTTTCCTGGCCCGCCTGCAGTCCAGACCTGTCTCCCATCGAAAATGTGTGGCGCATTATGAAACGTAAAATACGACAGCGGAGACCCCGGACTATTGAACGACTATAGCTCTACATAAAACAAGAATGGGAAAGAATTCCACTTCCAAAGCTTCAACAATTAGTTTCCTCAGTTCCCAAACGTTTGAGTGTTGTTAAAAGAAAAGGTGATGTAACACAGTTGTGAACATGCCCATTCCCAACTACTTTGGCACGTGTTGCAGCCATGAAATTCTAAGTTAATAATTATTTGCAAAAATAAATAAATAAATACATTTTATGAGTTTGAACATCAAATATCTTGTCTTTGTAGCATATTCAACTGAATATGAGTTAAAATGATTTGCAAATCATTGTATTCCATTTATATTTACATCTAACACAATTTCCCAACTCATAAGGAAACAGGGTTTGTATTTTGAAAGGTGGTGCATATTATTAATAACCACCAAAGTAACACAAGTCTGATGTATAAAGAGTAAACGTGATTGAAGCTACCTTCCCACCAGGAGCTCATAGATGAGGATGCCAAGCGACCAAAAGTCAACAGCGAAGTCATGTCCCTGGTTCTTGATGATCTCCGGCGCCATGTATTCAGGAGTACCAACAAATGAGTACGTCTTCTCTCCACGCACCAACTCTTTGGCAAAACCAAAGTCCACCTACATATCACAATGATTGTTTTTTTTTATTTTTGTATGGAACCAGATGAAAATGTGCTGCATTGAAATGGACTAAACTCACCAGTTTGACGTAGCCACGCACGTCCAACATCAGGTTCTCTGGCTTCAGGTCTCGGTACATGATGCTTTTCTTGTGGAGGTAGGCGTAGGCCTCCACCACGCAGGAGGTGCAAAAGATGGCGATCTGCTCGTCAAAACGCCCACTGATGATCACATAGAGACAATAGTGTGTAACCATGAAATATATTACTTTAGGTCTGAATGTTATGCTATATTGCTATGCTATATAATGCCATAATGTTATACTACATCAGAACTGGGCAAATATTTTGACTCGGGGGCCACACTCAGTGGCATAGTGGTTAGAGTGAGATAGGTAGGTTGTGAGTTCAAACCCCAGCCAAGTCATACCAAAGACTATAAAAATGGGAGCCATTACCTCCCTGCTTGGCACTCAGCATCAAGGGTTGGAATTGGGGGTTAAATCACCAAAAATGTTTCCTGGGCGCGGTCACCGCTGCTGCTCACTGCTCCCCTCTCCTCCCAGGGTGTGATCAAGGTTGATGGGTCAAATGCAGAGAATTATCTAGTGTGTGTGTGAGACAATCATTGGTACTTTAACATTAATGTAGAGAAAAAAATGTGTCTGGGGGCCAAGGTGTACTGTATGTGTGTATAAATGATATGTACACAGATTGTCAGAGTTTGTTTGTGACGAACCCCAAGATGCAGAGATGGAGGCAGGCATCGAATGAGAAAACATGAATTAATTTAAATAATAGAACAAGAACAAACAAAAGGATACTAACACAAAGCGCACGAGGCGTATAACAAACTAAGGGAGCTAGAAAACAAAAAGGACTTTAGCATGGAAGCTAGCAAGAATCGAGCAGGAAACAGAAGGCGTACATGTAATATAAAAACAAACTTGGAAGCAGGGAACAAAAGGCAGTACGCTAAAAACCGCAATCAAACATAGCTTACCGCAACGCTGCAGAGACAAGACAAGATACGACAGGTAGCAACGACAAGAGCGACATCGACATGACAATAATCCAGAAACTGACTGGAGGACAAAAACAGGCTCAAATAGAATCGGGCTGATTGACACCAGGTGTGGCCAGGTGCCAACCAGCCGCAGGTGAGGGAAAACAGCGCACAGGGAAAAAAACAGCAAACAGAGAAAATAAGAGCGCTGACAGGAACTAAAAACAGGAAATACAAAAAACACACACAGAGGAAAAACTAAAACACAAAAACTGTCAGTGGCTAGCCTGACACCGATAGCAGTAACAAATTTGCTGTACACACTAGACAACTTTTCTTTTATTAATAAGTAAAAAAAGGCTGCTAATTAGTCTGCTGACATATGCAGTAACATATTGTGTCATCTGTCTACCTAGTATTTTGTCAACATGAGAGACAAGCGGTAGAAAATGAATTATCAATCTACTTGTTCATTTACTGTTAATATCTGCTTACTTTCTCTTTTAACATGTTCTATCTACACTTCTGTTTAAATGTAACAATCACTTATTCTTCTCTTCTTTGGATGCTTTACATTAGTTTTGGATGATACCACACATTTAGGTATCAATCCGATACCAAGTAGTTACAGGATCATACATTGGTCATATTCAAAGTCAGGGACATATTTCCTGAGTTTATTAACATAATATGCATTTTTTTTTAAATGAAAGAAGATGTGATGTCAAAAAATATCGACCTAATCATAGTAGTATTGACTAGATACGCTCCTGTACTTGGTATCGTTACAGTGGATGTCAGGTGTAGATCCACCTAAGGCGTTTGTTTACATTAGCATTATTTTGATACTTTTTGGTACTTTTCTAAACAAAGGGGACCACAAAAAATCACATTATTGGCCTTATTTTAACAAAAAGGAGAGAGAGTGGTCGCTGAGGGCGGGGGAAAAATACATTGGCATCAAACTCCGTAGCTTGCTAGCTTGTGCACGCTAGCTTTCTGAGACTCTTATTTTGTTAGCACAGGCAGGATGAAACAGGTCTTTTATGGTGAAGACAGGAACTGTGCAGTCTGTCTTTAGAGTTTTGACAGCAGGTACGGCCCAAGAGTCTGTTGAAATAAAAAGTGTTTCTCTCCGTCCTGTCAGTGACTTTTTTCTTAGAGCTCGCAGCAGCCAGCGTCATCTCACAAGATCCTCGGGTGCCGAGAATGTCAAACAACTGACGAAAGTGAAGTCTTGGTGAAGATTGATGATTGCTCATTTGTATGTCTATTTGTTTCATGCCTGGCTTGCGGTCGACTGACACACCCTCCGCGATCGACAGGTAGCTCCCGATCAACTTTTTTTTAGCTTTTTTGGCTTGTCTCATTATTGTTATCAATTTGTTTTTGTAAACCTTATATTTCGTTTAAGCATCCTTTGTTCTTACTTTTATAAAGTCTCTATAAAGTTTGTTTTTCTTTTTACAAGCATTCTGTAGTCCCTTTATAATCAAAGGCTATTACTATTATTTTCTCGGTTTGGTTTATACTTTATGAAGTTTTGCACTTGTTTTGTTTTTCTTGTGTTTTTTGTTTTTGATTGTTTCATTACATTTGGATATATGTGTCGGCTTAAATGATATTCATGAAGTAAGATAATGTATTATGTCAAAGGGGGCTGGAAATTATAAGATTTTCTTCATCCTGCTCCTTCTCAGGAATTGTGTTAATTCAAATTGTATGATTGTGATACGATTATTTATCGTTCTAAATGCACATCAATGAATGAGATAAATAAAAATGAAATGAAAAAAAAGACAAAAAACATAATGCCCACCCCTGTGCTACAGTATATCACTATGCTACATTATGCTCTGTTGGGATCTGAGCCGTCGTGGCTTGTGCAGCCCTTTGAGACACTTGTGATTAAGGGCTATATAAATCAACTTTGATTCACTGATATCATTATGCTATATTGTTATTCTGCAGTGATATACTATGTTGTTAGGTTATGCTACGATTTGTTATAGTAAGCTATGCAATGTTACTTAAGCACTTATTGATACAGTACATTTACACAAATACTGTACTTTTACTTAGAATACTGGGCATTGTTGTCCAAGGATGTATTGCACCAATGAATGTGACCATTTTTGCATTTGATTAACAAACATTTTATAAAAATAAAAAAAAACACACTCTATGGTGGCAAAGTAAGTGTGAAAAACTGAAACTGAATTAAAGACAATTAAAATGGAACAACGTATTTCATTGTTTAATATTGCTATTGTTTTTTTTAAATGTATTGTTATTGCTATTATTATTATATTGTGTTTTCCCTTACACTTCTTTAAGTTTGGTCCAGATCTCGCCGCCCCCGCAGAACTCCATCACCATATAGATGTAACGTGTGTCCTTAAAGGCTGCGTGAAGTCTGAAAGAAAAACAATAACATAACATCACCAGGTTTGAAAAACAATAACATAACATCACCAGGTTTAGGTTACAGTAGCCTTTAGGGATGGGAATCGACAACTGGTTCTTGTTCAAAACCGGTTCCCAGTGTATGAATTCCTTGGAATCACATGCCATTTAGTCAAACGGTTCTATTATCAATGCTTCCAGGTGGGAATGATGCGTAGGACGTGAATAGTGATGTCAGATCTCAAAAAAGCAAATGCATGCCGCAACAAACTCTCTAAAGTTGACTACATTTAACTAGAAAGGATTGCAACAGCGCTACTTCTAATAATTATACGGCTGATATTTCATCAAGAGGAGGACATGCGAGCAATATGCTGAAACATTTAAACATATCATCCATCTATCCATCCATTTTTTACCGCTTATCCTTTCGGGATCGCGGGGGGTGCTGGAGCCTATCTCAGCTACAATCGGGTGGAAGGCGGGGTTCACCCTGGACAAGTCGCCACCTCATCACAGGGCCAACACAGATAGACAACATTCACACACTAGGGACCATTTAGTGTTCCCAATCAACCTATCCCCAAGTACATGTCTTTGGAGGTGGGAGGGGCCTATCCCCAGGTGCATGTCTTCGGAGGTGGGAGGGGCCTATCCCCAGGTGCATGTCTTTGGAGGTGGGAGGGGCCTATCCCCAGGTGCATGTCTTGGGAGGTGGGAGGAAGCCGGAGTACCCGGAGGGAACCCACGCAGTCACGGGGAGAACATGCAAACTCCAAACAGAAAGATCCCGAGCGCAGGATCGAACTCAGGACTTTCGTAATGTGAGGCAGACACACAAACCCCTCTACCACCGTGCTGCCCCATTTGAGCACTTATAAATGAAAGTCGCGTATTTAACAAAAAAAAAAACAATCTGAAGTTGTCGTAGTTGTATTTTCAAGTTATTATGTCATGATTTTAATAGTCCGGCCCATGTGGGAATAGGCTTTCCTCCATGTGGCCTCGGAGGTAAAATTAGTTTGAGACCCATTTTTGATTGATTGATTGAAACTTTTATTAGTAGATTGCAGAGTACAGTAAATAATTCCGTACAATTGACCACTAAATGGTAACAACCCAAAAACTTGTTTAAGTTGGGGTCCACGTTAATCAATTCACTATATCAATTAATTCCAGCTCTAAACTAAACTAAATTGATGCTAAGCCACCATTTTTTCAAATTTTTTCCCCCAAATAAGAATCGATAAGAGGAACCAAATATTTAAGCAGAATGGAAAGTGGAAACGGAACCGGACAACTCTTATCAGTTCCCATCCCTAGTAGCCATGTTGTTTCATGCTGACATCGTGTGTGTGTGTTACCTGACAATGAAGTCGCACTGGAGGGCTTTAAGGATCTTCTTCTCAAACAGCATGTGCTCCTCCTGCCTCTTGGCAACTATGTGCTTCTTACTCACCCTCTTTATGGCGTAGTACTTCCCATAATTCAACTCGGTCATCTTGCAATGACAACAAATGGTTAATAAAGACACGCAGTTTGCATTAAAGCACGGGCATTAAAACATCGGGCACCAGCTCAACGCGTCCGAAGCCTCCTACTCCGAGGGTGACCGGATCTCCTTGATACCGGCCCTCCTGGTACAGGACAGGAACCAGGTCCTTAAACCTCAGGGTGGAGCTGGGACTACAAAAACACACACACACACACACACATCACAATACATAAGGAGATTTCAGCATGCAGCTCCTCTAGGACGCTCACCTGGACTTTGCAGGATCTTTGGCCTCCTGGAGCATCTTGGAGCTGTCGGTAAAGATGAATTGGATTTTAGTCACAAAGGAGTGCTGGGGAAGATGATATTGCTGTGCATACTCATCAAACAACTCCAACTGCTCCACTGGGATTGTCTCTTCAAACACCCTGAAGGAGAACATACATCAACATCAAATAATGAGGAAGACAGAAGTATTTGAGCACACACAAAATAGTGGCTGCGTGACTATGGTCTCTGCTCGCACCCAATCCAATCCAATCCAATCCACTTTATCTATATAGCACATTTAAACAACAATAACGTTTCCAAAGTGCTGCACAGCCATGTTAAAAACAATTGTAGAAAAAAAACAACTAAATAAATAAATAAATAAAATAAAATTAAAAAAAAGAAGTATATATATATATATTATGCTCCACCAATGACTGAATAAAAACAAAAAACAATAAAATAAAAATAAAAAAATAAATATAAAACCAATAAAAACAATATAAAAACAAATATGATTAAAAACTATTTTAAAGGGTAAAATCAATTAAAACAGTAAAATAGAAATCAAAGTGTATAAAAAAAACAGAGGACAACAGAGGACAGAGGACCACACAACTCATGTAGTGTTAAAAGCCAAAGAATAAAAGTGGGTCTTAAGACGAGACTTAAAACACTCCACTGTGGAAGCAGTTTGAACATGGAGGGGCAGAGTGTTCCAGAGCTTAGGGCCGACCACAGAGAAGGCCCTGTCTCCCCTGGTCTTAAGTCTGGTCTTGGGCACCACGAGCTGGAGCTGGCTTTCGGACCTCAGAGCGCGCGCAGGAATGTAAATTTGGATAAGGTCCGAGATATATTGAGGTGCCAGTCCATGTAAAGATTTAAAAACAAACAGCAATGTTTTAAAATCAATTCTAAAATGAACAGAGAGCCAGTGCAGACTCTGAAGAATTGGGGTTATATGCTGGTGTTTCCTGGCCCCTGTTAAAAGTCCTGCAGCCGCATTCTGGACTAACTGCAACCGGGAGAGAGCTTTTTGGCTAATGCCAGCATAAAGTGCATTGCAGTAGTCCAGGCCACTTGAAATAAAAGCATGCAAGACTTGTTCAAAAAGGTTAAAAGATAAAAAGGGTTTAACCTTTACTAAAAGACGAAGGTGATAAAAACACGATTTTAAAACGCCATTGACTTGTTTGTCTAGTTTAAAATCGCTGTCTATACTGGTGACCTTTGATATCAAAAATAACCACAGACGTCTTATAACCTACTCAGTGGCCTAGTGGTTAGTGCAGGGGTGTCAAACGTACGGCTCGCAGGCCAGATCAGGCCCATGAACAGGTTTTATCCAGCCCGCGTGAAGAATTTGCCAAATATTAAAATGAGCTGCTTTTTTTTTTTTTTTTAAACAAAATAAACTGCTGTTTTAAATGTGTCCACTGGATGTCACAATGGCAATTCTGTTAGGCAAGCACGGTTTATACCGGGGCCAAGCAAGAGGTATTCAATAAAGGGTGACAGTGGCTCCTCCTCCTCGACCCACATGAAACCTAAAATCTGCCGTTTTATGTCTTCTGCTTCAAACACATCGTCATTTGGCACCTTCGTTGCCCCAAAATGTCTCTGTCAAACACGAGAAAAGTGAACTTAACCCTTTTGATTAGTTTTTACCTTCAATCCCAAAAAAAGCTGTGACTTAAAGTTTAATCATGGCTTTGTAGAAACACAGACAAAGTCTATGCTCATTTTGTTTCTCAAACTGCACCAATTGCCTCATCATTTTCAACAAACTGGAAGTGTTTTGTCCAGAAGATTATCCATGATTTGTACATTTTCAGAATGTGCTTGTTCTATTTTTGGCCAAAGTAAAACAAAGAAACCAACCTGGAGTTGTCTTTATCTTTAAGTTATCATGCCATGATTTTAACCCCTCCGGCCCACTTGGGAATAGATTTTCCTCCATGCGGCCTCTGAGCTAAAATGAGTTTGACACCCCTGGGTTAGAGTGTCCGCCCTGAGATCTGTAGGCTGTTAGTAGAGATGTCCGATAAAATCGGCCGATAAATGTTTTAAAATGTAATATCATAACTTATCGGTTTCAAGAAATAAAATTAATGACTTTTTACAACGCCGCTGTACGGAGCGGTACATATCCAGTAAAACACAGACGTAGGGAGAAGTACAGAGCTGTTGCGTCTTCCAGTCAGCAGCCCCTCCCATCTCCCCTCACACAACACAGGAGTTGAAGACTGCAGTACGAGAAGTTTACTGGCGACGCTTGATGACCTCATCAAACCGCAGCGAGCGGAGCATAACCACAACAAGAGTGTGTTGTTGCCGGTGCTGTAGCCGTGGCTAACAAGCCAACTCGCTCGGTGAATGACTAACGACACCATGTCTATTATCTGAAACTCTACTGAATTTGCATTAAATCAGGTTGTTTTAGCTAAAAATCATGCTGAAAGATCTAGCATGTTGCAGTCATTGTTTATTCCCGTTAATTCTCATTAATTCCCAGGGAATGATTCCAACTTTGAATATTCCCGGAATTGTGCAACCCAAGTGCTGACCAACTCAAGCTCGACCCCATGAGTAGTCAATATTTTAGGGATGTTCAATGGCAGCCGTTTGCCATAATGACGCGGTGTCCAGATACTTTTGTGCGTACAGTATGTTG